>NC_068983.1:73449014-73454043 GCF_001194135.2 Octopus bimaculoides
TATGTAGATATATATATATATGTGTGCCTGTGTATGGAGAGGGCTTGTTTGTGTATATATATATTATATATAAATGAATATATATATATATATATATATATATATATATATATATACACACACACTCATTCGTTCGACACATATACATGCGTAATTTCATACACACACACACACACACACACACACATATATATATATATATTCATGCATACAGCTGCATACAAACTCCCACATAAATGTATACCAAACAAACTTGTACTATTTACATAAACACATGCATAAATAAGTATTGTAACAACCTTATATAAGTGTATGTAAGTGTATATGATTGTACACAAGTGTACATTAAAGAGCAACGCATATACATATACACACATTCACAACAAAACGAATGGATATATGTACAAAACTCACATATAAACTCTTACATACACACGCACACACACACCTGCACACACACACACACGCGCGCGCTCACACAGACACAGATACAGACACACACACCCATACACACACATGTATTTTGCGCATTCAGACATTTGTTTATTTATGTGAGCATACAATACGCAAATATTTATTTGTAGATATAATCAAACGAACAAAAACGGAAATAACGACAACCATGGGAATCGAACTCAAATACTTCGGTTTAGTGTCCGGCTGTATTTTGAGTATATTACTGATCGTACACTGATATTCTTTCTAATTTATAACTGCTGAAACTCACTTCCGGACGTTCTAAGAAATCACTGCATCATGGTCAGTTTAACAAGTTATATACTCACTCGTTAACCTGGAATGTGGGATCGATTCTCAAACAGTCTAATTTTGTTTTATTGATTTCTATGTACATACACGTCTTCACACACGTACATACATATACATAAATGCATATATATATATATATATATATATATATATATACACACACATATATCTATATTGATAATCTACTCCTGGATAGTTAAACTGCTATCTTTTCTGCGGGACTATTCGTGACGCACATGGGGTAATTTTGAGGAGGGATACGGAATTTACTAGTCGATATAAATTTGGAGATGCTGATTTTTCTTATGTGATATTTGATGTCGCATGGACAAATGTACATGGGTTTATTAGCATTTTCAGATTTATAATTTAGAATATCATGCTGAAGAGTGTAATAGATTTTTATACAATTCTAAACACGAAACGTCGTACATGATTAACTAACGGCAGGTTTGTTTTGTTTATTTTTCCTCTTCTATCTATGTGAGTCATGAATATCGCTATCTGTTGGAGACTTAATTGTAGTAGAATTAGTAGTTTTAACTGCTATTTCTAAATTTTCAGTATGTTGGTGAAGCAACTTTTGCTGATCCCTATATTATGTTTATAATTATAAATGTTTTACCGATAAAGGTTTTTTTTGCATACTAAACTACTTGGCAAAATTGTTAATTATTAATTTATTAATTAATTGGCAATTCCCTGCCCTCTATCTATCTATCTATCTATCTATCTATCTATCATGGCGGAGAGTCGAGTTCGAGGAATGCCATAGCTTAATTGGTTTCTTAAACTTTAGCAGGACGGTCGTGACATTTTAGTCCTGCTAGGGACCTACACTCGCAAAAATGTAGAAACGACGGGCGCCTCTTGCAGTAGGCGTTCACAAAGTTTACCATCCACACTGAAACTTGCTTCATTCATTTATAGAATTCTTCATTGCGTATTTTGACTATTTTTTACTACGGCCATTCGCAGTATGCACTACACATAATAGAAATGTTAAAAATCAAGAGATGGATGTGACTGAAGCTTTTTAATGTGAAGAAATGTATTGCATAGGGTCAATCCCTCTCTCTAAACAACGTATGCACTTGCCGAAAAAAGAACTAGTCTATAATCATTGGGTACATGCGTCCACCCCCACCCCACACACCTATATTAACTGTCTTCACCATCTAACGCTTACCTTGCCACTTTAGCGTCATCACCACCAACATTGTGAAGGCGTGTGACCAAGTGGTGCATTCCAGAAGTTTTGGGCCTCATTTTAGAAGAGGCAGTTATAAATATCCCAGATTATTGTAATTTTAGTATATCATTACATGTAATAGGCTGACCTGTCAACTTTTTATTCCGGATCGAAGGAGTGGCTTTAACAGCAATTTGAAAACACCTTACTAATCACTGCTCGCTAATTTGTAGAATGCTGTCAAGACGTTTGGAAGCTCGTTATACTGTAAAAATTTGTGTTAAATTAAGCAAATGCGTTACAGAAATGCCCCAGACTGCTTACAGATTAACTTTTTCGCTGGCCGTTGTGTCGATGCCCCCCAGGCGAAGAAGTAGGATCTCCCAAGACATATAAATAGAGGTAGTCTGGCCGTGGTAGGTGTGTTGAGTAGCAGTCGAGTAGCAGTTGTGTAGCGGTTGAGTAAAGATCATCCGAAGGTGCTAGATAGCAGTAGCGTTGAAACATAACACTGGCACAAAAAAATTCAAGGACGGTAGAGAGGAGATGAGAGATGATGAGAGGTCTGGAAAGGAGAAGAACGTAAGAACATCAGACCAGGTTGAGAAAATTCGCAATTTCTTGGATGAAAACCGTCCTCTGTCGATGAAGACAATAAGGATACATTTGGGGTTGGTGTGGCATCAGAAAACACCGAATTATTCATGAAGGTCTGAACATGTGCAAAATTTGTGTTTCTTCCCAGGATGCTCAGTGACAAGCATTCTAGTAATCAACAACTTGACAGAGATGGGCATCAAAGCTGTCCCTCACCCTAACTTATAGTGCAGACCTTGCTTCCTGTGATTTTGATGTTTCCCCAAGCTGAAGGAGAACTTCAAAGATAGTCGTGTTGAAGATGAAGGAAGCTGTGACAAGGGTTCTGAACACTTTCACTTTGGAGGACTTCCATGGGACCTTTACGAAGTGACTGAAGTGCTACAACAAGTGCATTGAAGTCAGAGGATCCTATTCAGGAGAAGATTAGAGCTTTGTGCTTTGAAATTAAATAAGAGCAACAATTAAACCAACAGCAACACAAAGCAACTGAAATAGGGTCTATGTGATTCTTTCGCCAGATGAGAAACAACATTAGGGCAAAGGTAGCGAGTTGGCAGAATGGTAAAGCACGCTGGGTAAAATGCTGAGCGGTATTTTGTCTATCTTTATGTTCTGAGATCAAATTCCGCCGAGATCGACTTTGCCTTCCATCCTATCAGGATCGATAAAATAAGTGCCAGACAAGTATTGGGGGTCGATGTAATCGATTATCACTCTCCCCCAAAACTTTAAGCCTTGTGCCTGTAGTAGAAAGGATTATTTCAAAGGCAGTACAAACTGACAGAATCATTAAATCGTCGGACAAAATGCTTAGAGGTTATTTATATTCTGATTTCAAATACCTCCTTGGTCGATTTTGACTTCCATCCTTTCAGGGTGAAAATGTCAATGACATTTCTCTCTCTCTCTCTCTCTCTCTAAGAAAAAAAAATGAAAGAAAGAGGCTATGTTTGTTTAGCCATAATTGAACAAACCTATAATCAACCATAAGCCTTTCCATCTGTGACTGTTTCCCCGTTTGTTTTTAAGACAGTAGGTTGTAATTTGAAAGGAATTTGATAGCCTTATCTTGCAGATTGACCAACAAATAAGAACGAGAGCAGTCATGGTCAAACTATGGCCTACATGACTTTTCTGAATGGTACACCTAACAAAAATCTGAATTTTTCTAATAGTGAAGCCCACCTGATAATAAACCATGTCTCATGCAGCCCACTTCTTGAAAAAGGTTACTCGTGCCTGATCTAGAGAGTATGGTAGAACAGTGACTAAGCCGTTATATAATTTTGGTCGGTAAACTTCTGCAGCTTCATTGCGGCTTTGTGTCATAGAAGACATTTTCAAGGAGCAAAAGTGATCTTTTTCCTTTTGATTATTACAACCTCAAGAGAGTAGCAGACTGGAAGAATCGGTAGAGTGACGGAAGACGTGCTCTGCTTTTAACGTTCTGGATTCAAATCCCTCCGAAGTCAGTTAGGCTTTACATTCTTAGTCCGCATTATTTCATAAGGAGTATAGGGCCGGCTTCCCGGTTTCTCTGGTGTATATATTCCTCCCTGGACGGAACGCCGGTCCATCGCAGGATTACTCATTGCTTTGCTCAAGAACACAACACATTGCTCTGTCCAGAAATCGAACACACAATCTTATGATCATGAGTCTAGCACTCAAACCCTAAGCAATGTGCCTCCACATTTTCATCCTTTTTAGGGTTGATAAAATAAAGTATCAGTCAATACTAGAGTTGATGGTATCGCTTTACACCCACGCCTCAAAATTGCTGGCATTGTACCTAAATTTCAAACAATTATTACAAACATTAGATGATCAACGAGTGATATTCTGTGCACAAAAAGCCTAGCTGTGCTATTTCTGCTGCATGATAGAAAATTATGGCTGTGTGATAAGAAGCTTGCTTCCCAACCACATGATTCTGGGTTCAGTCCCACTGCATGGTATATTGAGCAAGTGTCTTCTATTTTAGGCTCGGGTTGACAAAGACCTTGTGAGTGGATTTGGTAGACGAAAACTGAGAGAGGCCTGTCGTGTATATCTATGTATGTCATTGTTCAGTTTTATTTCAAGATTTCTTGCCAATAGAGAAAGAACTGGATACTAACCTAGATTCAAGGTTCCTTTATATGCATATATATATATATATATATGTGTGTGTGTGTGTGTTTGTGTATGAATGGCTACAGCCGGGCAACCCTGCTCCGTCATCTATGTCCTGTCGATTGTTATCGTCGACAACGACGGGCGGACTAATATGATAATATGAGCGTATGTATGAGCGTGTATATGTATTATATATATAGTAAATGTATAATGTATATATAATGCATACATGTATGTGTGTGTATGTTCATACATCTGTACGCACATTCTTTTGTACGTGCATGTGTGTGTGTATGTATGTGTTTATGTGTGTGTGTGTGTGTGTGTGTGTGTGTGTGTGTGTGTGTGTGT
>NC_068983.1:73454342-73458704 GCF_001194135.2 Octopus bimaculoides
ATATATGAAAGAATCTATACAAGATGGAATAAACAGGCTTTAATTACAAATTACAACATTTGACTCTGTGCAGTGGCAACAGCTGCAAGTTGTTGAGTTTTTATTCTCATATTATTACATAAAATTATTTTATGCTCAAGTACATAATAACTACATAATGCAGCAACGGTTGTGTCCCGGCACTTTATAGGGTAGGCTGCATTTTAAAGCACTGCTGTTGGCATAGGGTAGTCGATAACAGTATAAGACGACTTAAATGCACGTTATGAGGTTATTACCAAGATAATATGACGAGGGGCGCTGAAAAGTTCCTGGCTTTTAACTGTATCGCGAAAGGCTTGGCTCGAGGCACAACCTTCCGAGTTCTTTTACAGGGCTTAGGAAAACTGAAGGACTGCTGCAATAAGTGTGTGAATCTGAGAGGGGAATATGCTGAATAAAGTCATAATTAACTGATCCTTCTGTATTTACTTTTACCCAAAGCCACAAACTTTTCAGTACCTCTTCCTAGAAAGTGAAATAGGAGATTTTGATTATACTATATATATACACACATATGTATGTATGTACACACACTCACACACACACAAACACACACACACACACATATACACACATAGATATATAAATACATACGTACACACACACACACACACACACACACACACACACATACACACACATATATATATATATATATAAATATGTGACACTTATTCGGTAGCCATGATAAAACTCCGAGTTTCGGATGCCGAGGTGGGAACCCACGCCAACATCTCTTCAGTTATCCGGCCATTTAAAAATTCCTGTGAAATTCCTGAGCATTGTGTCACATATTTTTACAGAAGATAAATTCCTCTATTTACATAATATCGAGGTCTCTTCCTTTCTTTTGTTGTCCTTTCTATCAATGGTCGCTCTTGGGCGCTACTAGTAACATGTAACCCAGTACCGCCTGTTGCATGGTCGGGTTGTCGGCGACTAAACTGGCAACTCCATCAAGCTTGCTTGGTGAAGCGGGTGATTGTTGGATACACTGCAGGGCGAAAAATAAGACCTGTCAAAGGGCGGGAGAGCTCATGAGCAGTCAACAGCCATCCAACAATATGTGTATGTATGCACGTATGTATGCGTGGGGATGTGGAAATAACTGGGTTAGTGACCAGGTGCGTGGTCGACCCACCGGATCTCTAAGCAACCAGTTACAGGCAAGTAAAGACATGCATTGTAATAGGACCAAGCGAAACCGAGATTATTGAGCGCGATACATTTTGATTCACCACAACCAGTTGTAGAGTATCACACCCGCGAGAGACCGTTGCAAAATGGGTCGAAACGATCATTGTGATTAATAAAGAAACTTGTGAATTGGAATTCTCTGTTTCTATTATATTGTTATATATACACACATATATAAATGCATGCGTGTGCATGTATGCAAATATATTATGTAGGTATACTCTTTTACTTGTTTCAGTCATTTGACTGTGGCCATGCTGGAGCACCGCCTTTAGTCGAGCAAATCGACCCCAGGACTTATTCTTTGTAAGCTTAGTACTTATTCTATCGGTCTCTTTTGCCGAACCGCTAAGTTATGGGGACGTAAACACACCAGCATCGGTTGTCAAGCGATGTTGGGGGGGGGGAGAAACACAGACACACAAACATATACACACGCATACATACATATATATATATATATATATATATATATATATATATATATACGACGGGCTTCTTTCAGTTTCCGCCTACCAAATCCACTCACAAGGCTTTGGTCGGCCCGAGGCTATAGTAGAAGACATTTGCCCAAAATGCCACGCAGTGGGACTGAACCCGGAACCATGTGGTTGGTAAGCAAGCTACTTAGCACACAGCCACTCCTACGCACACACACATATTACACATACATAGTGTATATGTGCGTGGCACACAGGCATATGTATTCATGCATTAGCACAGGTTGAATAGTTATGTATTGTACATATGTAAATATTTACTCTTTGTTAATATTACACTTGCGCTCGACGAGTATATACGTATAAATGTAGTGTATGTATGTGTGTGTGTGTGGGGGGGGGGCGGTTGATTCTTGCTGCATGTGATCAAACGTCTGACCGCTACTAATTAGATGATCAGCTCTATTGATCTCAGAGGATTGACGTGGTCTGATTGTTTTTATTTAGTGGACTAGTAGAGTAGGTTGAGTGAAGTCTCTACTTCAAGGTATCGAAACCTGCTGTGAAATACAACTTCTAAACGGTAGTTCGACATGCAAGGAATAGCAATGAAACTGATTCAAATCACACGCTTCCTTATTAAATATAGAAGGACTCACAGAACAGTGCTGTGATGTGCATATATATATATATATATATATATATATATATATATATATATATATATATATATGCATGCCTACCTAACCTGTCTACCTGAATAATGGGGACACACACACACACACACACATATGCATACACACGCACACATACACACAAATACAAGGACACTCACACACACGCACACAATCACACGCGTACGCATACATTTATGTATACATACCACTGGAGGAAAGAGGATACTCGATCAAGATTAATAATATTTTTATTTTCGTAGAGCTCACTAGTGCGAGTTTCACCTGTAGGTGCTCAGGGTCTTTCATGCAAGTTACGACTCCTGAAAGATCCTGTGCTCCTACAGGCGAAACTCAGAATAGCAAGAAGCCGAGAGATTTTGTTAAAGGATCTGTTAACACTAGAGACAATAGGTTTAATCTTTAAATGTGATTTCAGTTTATGTATTTTTTATGAGATGATAGAAGGTTAGGAGTACACTGTTTCTTGCAATGAAGTTATATTTAATCTCGTTTGAGAGCCCTCTGCCTTTACTGATGATCGTCCAGCAGGTGTTTATAGTAGCCTCGAGTTAGTTATTTGTGGTGTTACTGACTTTTTCACATCAAAGTAGTGTTGTTTAGGTAGTCGAATGCCAGTCAGCTTGTCGTATCTATTTTTATCAATAACGCAGAATTCTTTCTGTGTTGTTTCCGTATCAATGGACGTTTCTACAAAATCTCTTGGCTGCTGTCTAAAAATTCGTAAGCCACTTCTTCAAACCTTCCAAGAACATGTTGAAAGCTCCACTAAAGTTATTAACCGACTGAGAGTCCTCAACACATCTATCTTTTTCTTTTCTTTGCCCTTTTTCAAGCCTAATCAGGTTCATGGGCCCGGTTTCCCGGTTTCTATGGCGTATGTGTTCCCCCCAGCTGGACGGGATGCCAGTCCATCGCAGCGTTACTCAAGAAACAGGAAGAAAGAGTGAGAGAAAGTTGGGGCGTAAGAGTACAACAGGGGTCGCCACCACCCCCTGCCGGAACCTCGTGGAGCTTTTAGGTGTTTTCGCTCAATAAACACACACAACGCCCGGTCTGGGAATCGAAACCACGATCCTCCGACCGCGAGTCCGCTGCCCTAACCACTGGGTCATTGCGCCTCCACCAACACATCTATACTTAGCAAAAATAATTTTCCTCTTAGCTTCGACCTTGTTTCCTTATACAACTCTGTCCCTGCCTTCCTCTGAGATATCAACTTACAAACCGAACCATTGCTCTCTCTCACAAGCTTAATTGCCAAGACATCACCAGATCTAACAAAACCCCCACATCCTAGCATAACAAGAGATTATCGAGACTGCTACATTTTAACGAAAAATAAACCTGCTGTTGGATGATCCGAAGGGAGGAACTGAATATACTCGTAGCACATCAGGATGCTGCTGCTGCTTCATGGTCTTGCAAGATGAGGCTGGAGTCATCCCAGGTTAGTGGTCCCAGAGACATCATCAAAATCAGGAGGCACATAATAAAGAAAAAATGAGGAAAAGAAAAGAAGCCAACACAAAACAATATCATATGCACAATTGCCTAACTGCTTGATCAACGACGGAAATATATGTCCGCAGACCTACGTGATACATGAAATAGATGTAGTAAATGTAATAAATCATACAGTGGACATATGGATTAAAGAATACCTCCATGCTTGTGCTTCTTCCGTCAAAAGATATCTATGGAAACGTCACACCCAAGACGTCTAGGCTTCTATTGAAACCACAGAACGAAACATTGGGAACCTGAGAAAGAAAGAAGCCATCATCAATAGGAAGACTAAACCATATATTAACACCAGAATCGAACAGTACGTAGCTGATACACTATCATACCAATGGTATACTGCGCACGCAAAGCAACCGCTTATATATACACACTGCAGTATAGAGACGTCAGCTCACAACAGCAAACCTCATATATATATATATATATATATATATATACACACATTATATCATATATATTAT
>NC_068983.1:73458961-73459904 GCF_001194135.2 Octopus bimaculoides
ATATATATGTAACCTTTTCATCATGTAACCTTTTCATCATGTAACCTCGTGGGCATCGGTACCATTTTCCTCTTTCTCCGTTCTTCCATTCTCCGAACTTTCCATCTTTCCGACGAAGGGCTACGCCCGAAACGTCATACACTCTCTCTTTCCTTTCCTGAGCGTCCAATAATACTATCCATATCACGTCCTCACTTTGTTGTTTTTTTGTTTCTTTGTTATTGTGTTTTTGAACTATATATATATATATATATATATATATATACACACATTATATCATATATATTATGTTATATTACATTACATTATATATTATATATATATATCCATTTGTCCCTCTATTTATCTAAGTATCTGTGTATTTATCTCTATGTTTGTAAGTATGCATCTATATACACGAGCACGCACACATATACAAATACACACACATACTTACACACACACAGACGCAATGGTCATGTCTGGAATGCCTTTTATTAAACCTAAATACCCATAAAGACATGTCAAATTTAGTTCAACATATCTGGGTGCAGACCGTCACAAACTTTGAGTCTCTTTGGCATACACATATACGCACAAATAGAAATGCTTTCGCTTGTCCGTAGACACATACGTACATACGTATGTGCGTGCATACATACGTACATACAAGCATTTAGAAACGTCGTACATACATATGTACACACTACAAGCACAAGCACGCACCCACACAAACACCTACGCATTCACCAACACTGACAGAAGTATGATATTAAGAACATGGTAACAAATGTGTGAGTGTGTGTTTGTGTGTGTGTGTGCGATGTTTTTCCTATTTGTGTGCATATGTAGGTGTGAGTGCATCCACTTGTACACAAGAATATGTGTGCGCATGTCTATATTTGCGTGCGTGTGTATGCATATCTATCCATGTATATATATATATATATATATATATATATAT
>NC_068983.1:73460887-73470206 GCF_001194135.2 Octopus bimaculoides
TATATATATATGCATATATACATATATATGTATATATATATACATGCACGCATACATACATACATACATACATACATATATATATGGTGTGACTGAGTGAAATAGAGAGAGATGTAATGAGTACAGGTTAGATTGATTGAGTGGGGAGAGAGAGATAGGGAGAGAGAGAGATAGGGAGAGAGAGAGAGATAGGGAGAGAGTGATATAGGGAGAGAGAGAGAGAGAGTAGAAGGTAGAGGAAAAGATAGTAAGTGAGAGGAAATGATGTGGAATTGAGGAGCCCATCTTTAGATATAAATGGCTTTGTATCGGGAGAAATGCACCCATAGTTGCAGGTTGTTATTATAGATTTGTACTTTATAGTTCCGAGCATGAAAGGGAAAAATCCACAAAACTGGAAACTCATTCGTTGTGGGGAAACGCTTGAATCCTTTGAGTGACAAACCAGATAAAACAACAACAACAACGATAGCAACAGCAACAACAATAATATTAATAATAATAATAAATGCAAGTAAAACAACGACAAATAAAAATTACGAATAAATTATAGGAAAACAAGCAAAAAATAATCTAAAATAAAATGTCTGAGTAAAGCGATACGAAAATCGATGGTTATTAATGGCGACCTTGTTTAACTCTGTTAGAAATGAGGCAAGATGAAATGGAAGTAGCGGTGGTGGCGAGTTACTTTTATTGTGTTATCAGCCATTTCTTTTTTTAAATACTGTTTGATGTTGAATAAAATAGCGCCGCCTAGTGGTGGAGGCGTTGCGTTCTCTAGAACAATGAAAACTGATTCAATCCCAGCATTTGGACATTGAATTCTTTGACTTTGGTTTTCTTGTTTGCTTGGGTATGGTTAGTTCATTTGGGTGCTGTCTAATATTTCACCGATCCTATTAATCTGTTTTTCTTTCCTCTCCCACATAGTTTTACTTGAACAAGAAGAAAAAAAATAATCAGCTAATAACTGTAATAAAGCAAACGATGAAACAACCAAACAAATATATAAATAAATAAAACTGCTTTTGGTCCTTTTAATTGACGAATTTCTGCTAATTAATAGGGGTTGTCCAGTGTTAAGATGCTTTGATTGTATATTCCCAAAGAAACAAAAGCTATTATGCTTAAAGTCTAGTCGCAGTTGATAGCTAATTGCAGTAATTAGTGTAATAGGGATGATATGACACCATCAACTCATAATCATTCTACAAAGTTACTTCTAATGTCTGACACAATGTCTTGGTGTTTATAGAGGAGTGTGACAGGGTTTGTTGAACTTCCGTAGCTTCAGCTAGGGTGTTATTGATGTTGATGTAAGGAACTGACTATGACTGGTAATTTTACATCTATACTTAAATACTTGACTGGTGTTTATTCTATCGACTCGAGAATGGGAGTGAACGGAAAACATAGAGCTAAGCGGGATTTTAACTCAGTACGTATTAGAATCTCATAGTATTAAACACTGATGTTTATTTAGTCCGGTTATGAAAATCATCCTAAAGTACGCCCAGGCCTTCAACAGCCACTGCACCAAGAGGATACTCAGAATCCTTTGGCCGAAGAAAATCTGCACCATTGCCTTGTGGCATCAAACCTAACAGATCCCTGTTGACACAGAGATCAAACGAAATAATATTGAACTGGATAATCCTTTCCAGATGGCTCTAACACATCGTCGTTAAGCTAACCTTTTGATAGAACCCTAAGAGCAAAAGAGAGGAAGCCCAAGGAACTACTGACCACGTGACCTGGAGTTCGAAGTGAGAAGATCAGATTGGAGCTGGGGTAATTGAAGGGGAAGCCGCAAGACAAAGATGAGTGGAGGAAGATCATCGATGACTTGTATCCCAATAGAATCTGATCATTATGTAATATACCGAGAGTTCGACGTAACAGCGGAGAATAAAGCATAAAAGCAAGTATCAAATATGTTCATGACATTGAATATAATAACCTCGGCCTTGTTTGTAAAGACTGATAGATAGATCATTGAGAATCATCGTCTAGATATGATCAAGAAGAAGAACCAAAACCACTCTACTACAATACACATTTTTATCTCTTCTGATGATAAAATAGCCCAAAACATAGCCCAGCTGAATGAGTTTACTTAAAAGGTCTCTTTATTTCCGGAGAACTTTAAAATGCCAAAGATGTATTTTTCCGGAGAACTTAAAAATGCCAAAGATGTATTTTTCCGGAGAACTTAAAAATGCCAAAGATGTATTTTTGCTTGAAGAGTGTTGTAGGTTTGTGACTTTATCTATATGAATAGTTTTTCAGATAGAGTTTGGTGCAGGAACTTTCCTACCCAACCTTTTTATATGTTTATATGTTTTTGTTGTTTGGTACATCATTCATTAAATCGCGGTTGTTCTTACGAATGAAAGTAAACTTAATGAGGTCGGTTTGAGTTTGTGCATTTGGCTGTTAATTTTGAATTTGTCTTTGTTTCTGTTCTTTTTTTATGGTTGTATTTGTGAGTTTTGCTTATGATTTGTTACTGTAGTTATAAAGGTGGTGGTGAGAGATTAGTCGATGCTTAAGCCTGGGATCACATTTCACTGTTTCTACGTTCTGACAATGGCCTCTTGTGACGGGTTCGTTTCCACCTCATCCCTTGAGCTGAGTCAGAAGGAAATGATGTGTGTGTGTATGTGTGTGTAAGTTTGCATGTGTGTGTTTTCATACTTGATGGTTTTGTAGATGAAGGAGAGCTTTTGGTTGGTGGAGCCGGAACTGTTGTTTTGGGTGCCTGTTTCTGCTGCTTGCTGATGTTGTTGATGTGTGAGAGTCTATGTTGCTGCTATTGTGGTTGCTACAGCCATTATTGTTGTTGTTATTGCTATTGCTTTTGCTTCTTGATGATTTTGTTGTTGCTGCTCGTAGTCTTGTAGTGGTTATTTCTGCAGTGGTTAAGTTGGAAGCGGCTCTGACTTTCGTTCTGTTACTCTCTAGTGTGAGAAGATGACACTCATGTCGTTGATGATATCGCATTTGTGGAATCTAGGCCTTCTAACCTCTACCATAGCATACTGTTGGATTTCGTTTAGGAAGGGCATTAAGTCCAGAATCTTCTCTAGGTTTTCTGATTGTATCTGGATCAAGGATTCTACTCCAGTTCTTGACCAGTTGGGTTTATCAGGCAAATTTTATTTTAATGTCCAGGAACGTGTTCAATCCTTCTAGGAATATGCATGTCACCTACCGTAGGCGTTCAATCATTCAATCAAAGCAGCACATCCAAAATCTTCACTTTCATCACTTGCCAGCTCATGTATGTGAGTATGAAAGCAAAATTCTTATTCCTCCATGGGACACTGGAATGCCTCTGTGCAAGAGATTTTGAACGAATTTTATACTTTCCCACTCATGTTATCTGGCTTGGGCGACGAAGTCGATATTAGTCCATATTCCTCTCAGGCACTTTCCCCACAAGGGCATCTGTGGTCTTTTCTACTCGGCAGCTCTTAACCGACTCACAACTGTATAACGACTGTTCTTCTATCCGTTTTCTCCAGGAGCTAAGCTAACACTGCCAATGGAGTTCTCCTGTCACCTCTCTGGACTTCTCACGTCTCTTTGTTCCTCCTTCTGTGAGACACGTTCAATCGATTTTTTCAGCTTCTACAAAGGAACTGGCCTTTTCAGTGCTCTTGCTGTTGTTTATGCTGCTACTACTACTACTACTACTACTACTACTGCTTCTGTTGTTATTGGTAATTTCGGCAACCACGGTAAAAGTGGTAGAGATGGAAGAAATGGAAAAACCAAAAAAAAAAAACCCAGTTATATTAGGTGGTGGAGCTGAAGGTGTTCCTCGTCGACAGAATGGTCGTGGAAGAAGTTTTCAGATGTTGCAACAGAAAAGAAAATACTGGTGTCCGTAACAGTACTGTTCTTCCCTCTCTTCACATTTTTGTCGTCACTCTCGTCACCGTCATCGTTGTTGTTGTCGTCATCACTGTTGTTGTTCTTGTTGCTGTCACTGTTGTTTTCTCGTCGGAGAAATTTGAGGTTTTATGATAGCTTCTCAACCGTAAATTCTTACTTTAATGGGTTACAAATAAACGATCACAATGAAGAAAATTGAATTCAGGTACTGAAAAGTAATATTTGAATATATAACAAAGTAAAGTAAGAACTCTTTTCTTATTCAAAATGATGCGGTTTCAGCCTATAGTAAATATTACAAAGCGACTAAGTGGTTTGGTATCAGACAAAGATAAGTTACTAAAATTCTGAGTTAGAATATAGGAAGAGGAAACCACAATAGAAACTAATAAATGAGGAAGACTTTAAAAATAATGGAAACTATATTCAGAAACATTGTGAATAGATTAGTTTGCACTGCCGATTGATGGATTCAAAATGATTAGAAGAAATTGTTATGCATTACTTGGATACTTCTAATCGTTGCAATGTATTAAAGTCGTTTTAAAATACATGCTAGATCGAATGCACAACACTGCATCGTGTCGCCTTGCTTCTCATCTCTAAAAGCACGAATGGGGAAAACAAAACACATTGCAGACCAGACAATAACTTTAAAAATTCCTTCAGCATTTTCGAGAGAATGCTGTCGACGCCACACCGGGCCTATGCTGATCCAGTACACGATGATATGCGGGATTGGAGCCAAATAGGGGCAAAGCCGTCAGGACTTGCTATAACATCAAATCACAAATCACTATCGAAACCTGGCTATAGTCTTTGATGTCCAATTCAATTTCCAATAAATTAAAATTTTGTAGTTATCTTCCTTACCTCTTTTAAGAATTATTATCAAAGTTAAAGATTTTTCTCTTCTTTATGAGTGCAATATAAATTGATTAACTTTTGTTCACCTCATTAAGTCTGTCAGCCCCCACTCAATTATAATCTTCCAAGTCTATCACACACACACACACACACACACACACACACATGCATACATGCGTACAAACATACGTACATACATATATATATGTGCGTGTGCATATGCAACACACACACACACACACACACACACACACATATATATATATATATTCCTGTTTATTTTTATGTTCTTTATAAAGAACAATAATTTTATATTTTACATGCTAAAGGATTACTTTTGGAGAGTATATATTTATACTTTTACAAGAAAAGTGGTGACAGTGTGTGTGTATGTGTGTATGTATGTGTGTGTGTGCGCAAGATGTGTGTGTGTGTATGTAAAATGGCACAAATAGAATGAGGGGAACAAGAGACGGATAGATGTACAACGTGTGTGGTTACAGGGGGCAGACAAATATTCAAAAGGTGGTGGACAAAATATAAACACACACACACATTAGCATAAAATTTTGTGCACAGTGAATTGTACGCCGATATGCATATACATACGTTCGTATATACATTCATATATATATATATATATATATATATATATATATATATATATATATATATATATATATATATATATATATAGATAGATAGATAGATAGATAGACAAACATACACATATAATTATCAAGTGCCTAACATGCAACCAGTATTTAGAACTTCATTCCCATTCTTATGCAGAATATATGTTAAAGTCCAAGTTAAGTCCTTTTTTCTCCATAGTTATAAAGATCACATTGCACATACAGTAAAATGAAGACAGGAAACTTGTTCAGAAAATATTTAGCTATGTCATCTTACGCGTAACTCATTAACAATAATGTCCATTATATAAAGAAAACTTTTGTAAGCATATTACCTTATCGCATTTTCAGAGATTGTGTAGCAAACACTAATAACCTCTAAGATCTATAATGAACACCGGTCTGTGTCAGAGTATCAAAGACGATAACTGGTGTGTGAAAATGAGTCATGAAAAGAATAGAAAATCTTTCTTTATCAGAGAAGTATTTTTTCTCTCCACGTATCTATGTAAATGAGTTGACAAATTGGTGGATATCAGATTTCAAACTCCCTTCAGCATAGTCTTACATACATACATACATACATACATACATACGCACATACACACACACACTCTCTCTCGCATACGCACACACACACACACATGTATATGAATATATGTATGCAGCTATGTATGTATGTATGTATGCATGTATCGAACTCTATGATATTGCAGAAAATGGCGTTCAGTGGTCCATCGATCTGTTAAAAATAGCAGCTAAATCTGCTTCAAATTTAAGCTACAAAAGAAAAAAAAAACATTGGATAATGTATTAGACGCAAAATATGTGGATTAAAGAACAGGGTGTTCTTGGATGGAACGTTTTCTCATCGTAGGTCTTCTTGGCCGTGGTTGACATAGAACTAAACAATAGCGAAGTAACAACAGTAATAACAACAAACAATAGGCGTCACAACTGCAGCAAGAATACTACGAGCATACGTAACCACAACAACAGCCGACCGCCACAACAGCAATATTTGCAACAAGACCAACAGTAGCAGCAAGAGCAATGACAACAGCTACAATAACAATATGAATGTAACCAACGAGGCAACCTCTGTGCGGCTGCGCAACCTGCTCAAATCTCCTCCACAGTACATTCGAGCTTTCTTAAAAAGTGAGCGACAAATATAAATGTGTGATGATTGATGTACAATGAGAACTAATTATCAAGGCTGGAACTCTTTTGAACATAGATCTGCTCAATCAGAACCGGCTCGTGTCTAAAGAATAATTTACAAACTCCAACACTCTTAAGGGAAAAGTACATTCAGCAGCAGCATGATTCGTCCCATCAGAGTTATCTCTCTACTAACAGTGATTTATTCACACATATATGGTAATATATTTTACTTGATTCTAATTTAGCATTGTTTGAACAGCACAAATATATCTACGTATTGTTACCGATCATGATCAGGCGTAGTTCATAGCTTTTAGTATACGTTGTCTTATCTCTTCCAAATGGTTCTGACATCTTGTAGGATATAGTAAGGTCCATAAAATAAGTACTTTAAAGCTAAGTAGTCCAAGAATAATGCCCCAGAATTGTCACCGTTTTTATCAAAAATCTCTTACTTCGTTGTATTCTCCCACCACGGACACTGGTCAACAGTTGTGTGTATCCGAAACAATTTGTGGAAATTTTTAAAAGTTTCATCCAATTCTTCCAAATCTTTCTGTTAAGAATGTATTGAAACCATTTGTGGGGAATTTTCGTGAAAATGCGCAAGCAGTTCTACGACGATATGTCTTCGACACTCTGACATGAGAATGACAGCTCAGCCTCACTTCCGGTTGACCATGGAATAAAAAAGCTGTGCACTCGTTCCAAAGCTGTTTGCGTTTCTTCTGGGTAACGTCTTTCAAAATAAGTCGAGCGAGTGGAGTGTCCATCAATACAAGAGTAATTTCAGCCAATCAGTAAGTGTGGAAAAGACTGGTTTTGCTTCAAGCCGACTCTGTAGTGCTGGAATATGAGTCTCCAAATTCCTGATCGTGAATCAGCCTGGCCATAGCTGATTTCTTCTTTAAAGATATTTTATTTATTGACCACGAATAGGTAAAAGAAAATATTGATTTCAGTGGGATTTGAACTAAGAACTCTGTCAAATCACTGTTTTTCATCTGCATTTAGTAAATTTTTATTTCGAAGTACTTTTTTAGCCTTTCTTGACATTAATTTAATTATTTTTCTTTTAATGACGTTTCGAGTTTCAATAGATTAAAACATTATTACTCATTGCGTTAAGTATGAAAGCCCCCACTTAACTATAACTGTCTTTTGCAGAAGGTATCACTGGGAAATTTTCCATAGGAGATCAAACTTAGTCTTTGGAAACTAAACACTCGACATACTTAATTTAGAAACTTAATCTGCTTAAAATACAATTTTCCGAGTATGTAGACGACAACATCTTTTGTTTCAGTAATTAACTATAGGAGAATAGTTTAACCATAAAGACAAGGGGCATTGGTGACGCAGAGTAGAAGGTCAGTCAAACTATGTTACTTGATCAAACTGACATGTTGGACGTCTGATAAAATGTTTATTTCAGGCTGATTGACCGCTTGTGGATTGGTCTGATATATTCAATAGTCTGCTTTAGTTCTGGCCAATGCTGACCAGGGTTGATCCTGGCTAATCAGAATTGATCAGAGCAACAACCACAACAATACCATATTAAAAGCTTTCAGTGTTGACTATTTTTACCACATAAAATATTTCGTTCATTGCCGGAAGTAACGGAACGACGTTCTTGAGCTCTGCAGGTAGTGTCAGACTAATGAAGCCAATGAAGTTAATGTTTAATGCCTCTCTGGTTAATGTTGCCACAGAAGTAGATATAAAGGAGATGTAAAGAATTAATTGGGTAAGTGTTCTGTACAGAGTTTGAAGGTGAGACAATAGAAATGACAGCAGCAAAAGAAATGAGTAAATTAGACAGGACTGGGAGTAAATTGGTATGTAGTATGGTAATTCAGAGAAGCAAAAGCTTTCATAGTAACAGTAGAAAATGTAGAGAGGCAGTAGAATATCTGAGGGTTAATAGAACATGATTAACGCTTTATTTTACTGAACTCTCAGTTGTCATTCACGACAGAAGAATCCATCACATATGTGTGTGCGTGCGTGTGTGCATGCGCACACGCGCACACACACACACACACACACACACACACACACACACACACACACACACACACACACACACACACACACACACACACACACACACACACACACACACACACACACACACATTCAGTTATGAATCAGAAGCAGCGCTAATGCTGTAAACTTTATCGATTGTACATACTCAATGTATGTGTTTTGATTGTTCGCTGGGGCGCCGCGGAATCGCGCGGTGGCGATGACTCCTTCAAAGAATTGGGTGTTAAAACACCTGAAAGTCACAGACAGGCGAGACAACTTGCCCCTAATCCCAAAGTTATCTTGCCTGTCTATAACTTTCAGGTGTTTTAACGTCCAGTGCTTTGAAGAAATCATCCCCATCACGCTAAACCGCAGCGTACATTGAGTACGTGTGGTCGATAATGTGTGTGTGTAGGTGTTTGTGTGCATTTGTGTATGCATGTATATAGTGTATAGTTCCGTTATTGGTGGCATTGATGAAATAATATTTCATCTAGTGAGATACAAATATACAGGATTTAAATGCGAACTACTATAAGTTTCATACTCTGATAGTACAATAGTCGAACGAGCTCCTTAAAGACTGCAAGATAGTACACGACACTCTATACAAACTCCTCTGATTATTATACTATCAGAGTGTGTAATTTATAGTTGCTCACATATAAAATCGTGCATATATATATACATATACATATATATATATATATATA
>NC_068983.1:73470216-73472659 GCF_001194135.2 Octopus bimaculoides
TATATATATATATATATATGCACGCACGCACGCACGCACACACACACACACACGCATACACACACACACACACGCACACACACACACACATATTTCCTGAAAGTTTTCATTAAAATTTCATTGCAAGTTTTATTCACTTGTACTTACATCCTATACTGAAGTAAACCACGCCCCACCAGATTATTGTCACGAGTAACCAGTGAGAAACACTTGGTAAGGTAATATTTGTCAGTAGAAGAGTGACTCGTTACCTGGTCCTGAGACCTCAACTCGGTGGGCATATCTATGTTACTTTGAAATATTTACTTACTGTTTGGTACAGGTGAACGTTGGTAGTTTAGTATCGTGATGACAAACACTCTTTACTCTTTACTCTTTTACTCTTTTACTTGTTTCAGTCATTTGACTGCGGCCATGCTGGAGCACCGCCTTTAGTCGAGCAAATCGACCCCAGGACTTATTCTTTGTAAGCCTAGTACTTATTCTATCGGTCTCTTTTTGCCGAACCGCTATGTTACGGGGACGTAAACACACCAGCATCGGTTGTCAAGCGATGGTGGGGGGACAAACACAGATACACAAACACAGACACACAAACACACACACACGCACACATATATATATACATATATACGACGGGCTTCTTTCAGTTTGCGTTCACCAAATCCACTCACAAGGCTTTGGTCGGCCCTAGGCTATAGTAGAAGACACTTGCCCAAGGTGCCACGCAGTGGGACTGAACCCGGAAGCATGTGGCTGGTAAGCAAGCTACTTACCACACAGCCACTCCTGCGCCACTGGTCCAATTAGTCCAACATTCAGTCAATCTTTAGTCGCAACGGTATATGCAAATATGAGAAAAACTCAAGTGAATTAAATCTGAAGATGAATTTTGTCAAAATAAATAAATAAATAAATAAATTTCAAACCTCTAAAGCGAACCGAAAAATTTAGTATAATGTTATAAATACAATAAAGAGAAGAGTAAAACTTCTAAGAAAAATATCCCAATGACTGTGAAATATTTGGAAAGTAGATCACAAGGTTCATAGACCAATTAATATTTCAAATGATCTATCCAACCTTTTAACATCTAAAAATAACGCAAAAATTCTAATTAGAAATTAGGAGAAAATATTTCAATAATTATCAATGGCCCATTTCTTATGTTTAAGTTGCTTTCTTCTGCCCTCACTATTTGAAAAAAAACAGAAAAAAAAAAGAAAGAAAGAAAAAAAAAGAAAAAGATCTTTTCATTTCTGTTATCTAATTGTGACAGTGTACCAAAAGACACCAACTTTTCAGATGTAAAGTCATTCAAGTGATCCAACGAATGGCTGTTTAATCACTGAAATGAAACATATTTTACGAAAACTTCAGAGAATCGATAAACGACCTGAACTCCTTTCTACGCGCGCACACACACACACACACACACACACACACACACTCTCTCCCTCTCCCTCTCCGTCTCTTTCTCTCCGTCTCTCGCTCTCTCTCTCACACATACAACACTATGTATATATTTAAATGCGTGTGTGTGTATGTATTTATGCATGTATGCATCTCTGTATGTTTATGTATGCATGTTACTGTATGTTTATGTATGTATATATATGCATGTATATTTTTGACATGATGTGTACACAATACGCGAGTGAGCTGTATGAGTGAATGTAAGAAATGTATGCCTGAAATTATATATATACATACTTACATATATGTGTGTGAAAGTGTGTGTGAGTGACGGTATATATGCATATATGTGTGCGTGTATGAATGTATATGTAAGCACATACAAACTTTCATGTACATCTACACACGTACATAAGCAAACATATACTACGTATACACACTCTCTCTCTCTTCCTCTCCTTGTCTCTATCTCTATCTATCTTACTCACGCGCGCACACGCACACACACACTCACGCGCGTTATGTTTTGCATAAGTAATTGTATGGCTATAAGAAGAAAAAAACAACACACACACATATATACATAAACACACAAAAATAATCAAAGACAACGAAAATAAAATAACAAAAGACGACAAAAATACACCACGGAACTACAAACTCGTCTACTCCATTGTAGGTAGCGTTTGATATCGTCTGCTAAATCGTTTGCTAAGTTAAATTAAGATTTATTTATTAAATTTGTCTGGAGATTACCTTTGAAGAGAAATCTTCACATATTTTTTTCGAACAAAAGAGATTCCAGCTAACAATGGTATTTTTATCCATTTTCCATCAACTCATAAAGTTTAACCACGCTTCGTTACAGATTAGTTGTGTGTTGAATGTCGAATGATGAATATATGTAGTTATGGATGTAGTAATTATATATTTATGTATGTTTATAAATGTATGTTATTGTGTTTCCATTTCTCTTGCTCTCTATCTCCCTCTCTCTCTTTATATATATATATATATATATATATAT
>NC_068983.1:73476896-73480848 GCF_001194135.2 Octopus bimaculoides
TATATATATATATATATATATATATATATATATATATATATCGGTTAGTAGAGTTAGCGGTTGGAATAACCGTCTAAGGGATATGAATATCCGTTTTACTACCGGTATAAATTACCTATGTTAACCCTGGGCATATATGTATATGTACATGCATATGTATGTATGTATGTATGTGTGTGTACACGTGCGCGCATGTATATATATATATATCTATGTATTTGTGTGTGTGTGCGTGCATATGCGCGCGTGGAATCATAATTTGGGTAAAAGGTCTGCCTGTTTCGACGTATGGATACTCTTTTTGTTTCTTTGTTTATTGATTAGAAGTTTTCTTGGAAGTAAAGTGCCAGTTTTTAACAAAGAAACAAAGCCCCACCACTGGAATTCGAATAGCAACAGCAATGTTACATAATGAAATTTAGAGAAGTGTCGTATATTTTTACTGTTCTGCTTATAGATTGTATTTGTAAAGATCATGTTAACTGGTCTCTTCCTGAAAACTCAAACATTTTCAAATTATCACTTAGGCATTCATCAACATAACCAAATGCATAAGTAATTATTTGTATCAATGTGAATTTATAATCAACGTGGAGGATCTGCAGGTTTCGAAGCAGTTGTACAGAAATATTCTCCTCGCTGATTTTTGAAGAGATGTTCCTATGACTAAATCATTTGTCTTTTATTGTCCCATTTGCATTTAGTAAAAGCTTTGCTGGGAATGTTTCATCAATATTTCTTGTTTTTTTTTATATATATCTTTTATTTTTACTCTTTTCAACCATTAAACTGCGGACACGCTGGGGGCACCGCCTTCAAGAACTTTAGTCGAACGAATCAACCCCAGTACTTAATCTTTTAAAGCCTGGTACTTATATTATCGGTCTTTTTTGCTGAACCGATATGTTACGGGGACGTAAACACACAAACATCAGTTTTCAAGCGGTGGTGGGTGACAAACACAAATACAAAGACCCACATACATACGCACACACGCACGCACATATTTATATGACGTATTTCTTCCAGTTTCCGTCAATCAAATCCTCTCACAAGGCTTTGGTTAGCCCGAGGCTATAGTAGAAGCCATAGCAAAGCCGTTGTTTATATTTGTGCCGGGGCAGTATTTTCTGCGAATGGCTTCGTATATTGTTTTAGCAACAACATCTTGTTGCAATGAGAATTAGTAGATCGATGATATTTTTGAGCAGCTGCTGATTACACGTGTTATGTTCGCTATAAAAGAGTTACATAATCGGCATATATGGTTGCAATCTGGGAGTTTTAGGGCTTCTTTGGCTCGTTTGTTCGTTAACTTATTTGAAGTTATCTTCTGTTCTTAAATTGCATAAGCGAGGCCTTGAAGATATAACGTGATGTAATGATTACGACCTCAAGGGAGGCTACATTTCATGTTAATATTATCCTTCTGTTAGCGGAATTTCGTACGTTTTTACGTTCTGAGTTCAAATTCCTCCGGGGTCCACTTTACCTTTCATCCGTTAGGGGTCGATAGAATAAGTACTAGTTGAGTACTGGGGTCGATGTAATCGACTTACCCCTTCACCCGAAGTTGTTGTCCTTGTGCTAAAATTTGAAATCAATACTATCATCCCCTTAAGGCAACGAGCTGGTTGAATTGTTAGCATGCCGGGCAAAATCCTTAGCAGTATTTGGCCCGTCTTTACGTTCTGAGTTCAAATTCCGCCGAGGTCGACTTTGCCATTTATCCCTTCGGGGTTGATAAAATAAGTACCAGTCAAGTACTGAATCGATGTAGTTGATTATACTACCCACCCCCGAAATTTCTGGCCTTGTGCCAAAATTTGAAACCAATATTATCACTTTCTTTTAAGGCGGCGAGCGGGCAGAATCATTGACACGTTGGATAAAATGCTCAGTGGCATTTCTTCCAACTCATTACTTTCTAAGATCAAATTCTGCTGAGGTCGAATTTACCTTTCATCGTTTTGGGATCGATAAAATAAGTACCAGTCAAGTGGAATGTAATCGGGTGCAGGGGGTGGGGGTGGATGTGATCGACCTTCCCGAATTTAGAAAATTATCCTGCTAAATAATATACCCATGCATAACCCTTTTGTGGTATGCAGAGTGTTCCTCTTCCCTGTCTTTGCCGAACTATGCTTATCCTGCACTTCTGGGTTCCCATGGCTAGTCATCAGGAGTGAGTGCTTCTTGCGTAGTTCATGACCAAACTTCATTTTTTTAGCTCTTGGTAGATGTATTTATCTTTACTGCCACTGCTTAACAGATGCTATCGGAGTGATACTGTACATCACTCAGTGGCTTTTTGCGCTGATCTTACGCTTTTTCCATTATTTTTGTCTAAAATAGAGACAGTTAGTATTACTGTTTCTACTGAAGTTTGTAACTGACGTCAGCATCTTGCAGGTTTTAATGGTTATGGTGCGGATTTCCTCTATAGATCACTCAAGTACCCCAAATGTTGGTATCAGTACTGGTACTGAAAGTGCATGCTGGGATATTGTCTTGTAAGAAGAAAGATCTAATTACCATATCTTTTATTAACCTTGTATAATATTGTTTAGTTTCTTTATTTTGTTCACAGTAACCTTGTATGATGTATTTGAAGCACTCATTGTTTGGAAAAAAAGGATATAGAAAGACTATCTATGCAAATAGTTTGGGTTTGGGGAATAGATTTTCTACGTTCAATTGTTAAATACGAGCATTTATTTTGGCCAAACATCACCTCTACATCAGCGGAAAATGTAATTTAATCCAGCTGTTCCTCAGCAGTGTAAATACTTTGAACACAGATCTTTAGATTGTTCACAAAGACTATAGGTAACATTAGTGTCTCTTGCTGTTGTACATCATAACACATAACCAGTAGATCTTAATAAAAGAAATAGCAGTAGATTTGGGGACAAAATTAAACTGAAGCACACAAACAGACTGCCGTTTTGGAATATTCTCTTTGAAATATAACACAGGAGACAATCATTCCACTTTCGATTAAACATGTAAGGATTGGAGGCCAAGTTTCGTGAGCCTTTGAATGGTAGCAACTGATGCTGCAGCCAATTGTAGAGATTTCAATTGCCTTGCATGAGGAATAGAATCAAATGCCTTTTTGTAATAAAGCAATATAAGTACAACGTTTCTGCGGTGATTTAAAAGAAATTTCTGGCAGCACATCTTTACCAAAAGTTATTCGACACATCCACACACTCTTTTCTTTCAGTCTCCTCATTAGTAACTATATAGTTACACTGGCAATTATCTCTGAGGAATTGATTTAGGTAGCTTGTGTACAGTCGTACATAATGTTAAGGGAAACTATCGGCCGATAGTTCTCTAATTTCATTCTTGGCTACAAGATTTGTTTGTACTATGCATGCATACATGCATGTATGTATGTATGTATGTATGTATGTATGTATGTATGTATGTATGTATGTATGTATGTATGTATGTCATTATTCAATTTTATTTCAAGATGCCTTGCCAATAGAGAAAAAACCGGTTTCTAACCTAGATCCAAGGTTCCTTCATTGGAATTTCCTTCATTGTTATGTGCGTGTATAAGAAAATAAAAACATCTAAAAGCATCTTTAGTGTTCATATTAATCTGTCAAATGTAATGCTTATTTGTTCACGTTATTTTGAATTATTCAGGTTCAGGAGGAGTGTCCACAATATTTGCTTGTAACTTTGTAAATTTTTTACATACAGATTTGAAATGTTGTCAGTAGGTACTTTATATACCACTGGTTTATAGTTATGTAATTTTAGCTGATCTTGCTGAGTAAATTTAACTTTTATGGGCAGGTAAATTTAATTAACAGGTGTAAAAGCAATAATATTATGGATAAACACTAAAATTGAAATTCTTAATGCATCTTACCTGTATGATTTGTTACTAAAATTATCCCAGATGGCAACCGACAAAAATTTTGCCACTTTT
>NC_068983.1:73482220-73482976 GCF_001194135.2 Octopus bimaculoides
CCGTGTTTTTCTCCTTGTCTCCGTATTCTTTCTGTTGAAGAGCGTAGCTCGAAACATCAAAGACTTTCCGTATTCCCGAGCGTCATACTAATATATACTTTTGTTATTTACACCACCTGTCCTCGTCTGTTGTTATTTTTTGTATATTCTCCCATATATATATATATACATACACGACGGGCTTCTTTCAATTTCCGTTTACGAAATCCACTCACAAGGCTTTAGTCGGCCCGATGCTATAGTAGAAGACACTTACTCAAGGTGCCACGCAATGTGACTGAACCCAGAGCCATGTGGTTGGTAAGCAAAGCTACTTACACACAGCCACTCCTTATATAACTTATAAAATATGCAATATTATGTATTATGAGGACTAATTTCAGCAAATTCTCTTATCTGCAACTTCTTTGAAAGGAAACTAAAGTGAGCAGTCGGAAATTTTCAGGCCTATCGATATTGTGCCAGAAATTATCACCAGTAACATCCTGTGGTTCACACCTACAGTAGAAGATCAATAGATTCTGTCACTAGAATTATTTCATTTCTGAGGATCAATGTAAAATAAACATGAAGTATCGAGGGATTTAGGGAGCTTGTTGTCTTAAACAAAATGTAGAATGCAGTCAGGGAGCTGTTAACGTGTTTGTATGAAAGAATATATTCTCTATTCCCTCGGCAACACACATTAAAAACCTTCAAAGTTATTATAAATGCTAGGTTTACATGATCTGACGAAGCGAAATCACGTGTGTAACA
>NC_068983.1:73484007-73484662 GCF_001194135.2 Octopus bimaculoides
ACACACACACACACACACACACACACACACATATAAGCAGGCAAAGATGTAGTGGATATTTTAAAATTTGGTCGTTGACTGAAGATAACCAATCAGATTCGAGGTCATGCACGTGATCTGAAGAGTTTGATTTCTGGCATTGTGAATTGGGTCATGATGCTGGTTTTCTCACAGACGGTGCCCAACTGACTCTACTACACTGTATAGTGGACGAAATCAAAAACAAACAATGCACATGCGCGAAATTAAGAATATAAAATGGCGACAATTTACCCTTCCTACCCTGTATATAAATGTGTGTGTGTGTGTGTGTGTGTGCGTGTACACACGCATGCATATATGTATACACACATGCAGACACACGCGTACACATATACATACATATATATCTTGCTTAGTCATAGTGAGACTAATAACCTGGTATAGAGCTCAATATACTTATGCTTCAGAACTAAGCGCTAAACAAGTATAGAGCGGTAATAAACTATTTCTGTTAGAGCTAGTGAAGGTCGTAAGACAATCGTTTATTCTTTTGTCAATTCATTTTCTTATACACACACACAAACATATATACTTACACATGTAATATCGATATCTATACCTACACTAAACCTATCTATCTATCTATCTATCTATCTATCTATCTATCTATCTA
>NC_068983.1:73485102-73487347 GCF_001194135.2 Octopus bimaculoides
ATATATAAGTATATATACTTACACATCTGTATGTACGTATGCAGTATATGCATGCATTCCTGTGTGTATATGCGTGTATCCGTATATATGTTGATAGAGATGCATATAAATATAGTTAGAGCTAACATACGTATTTAAAGAATCCCCTATGTCCAGCATGAGCAATAAATAAATAAACAAATAGAAATAAAAGATAGATGTCGGCCATGAATTTTTATCGTTGCACGCCGTCCAGTTTTATGTACGAAATCGGTATAGCAGACAAAGAGGGAAGGAAAGTTTTCACATACAACTAATATTATTGGCGACTGGACCGAACATTTACTGTTTAAATCAAGAGGTCTTCTTAATGATACTCTGAAGAGCTTGCTTTGACTTCATAACTTAATGATCTGACGTGTTAGCACAGCTGGTGGGCATACATACATACATACATACATACATACATACATACATACATACATACATATACACCCGCACACTCATGAATACAGATATATATACAGACAAATACTAAAAAAAAAAAAAATAATCCGCTGTGGGTATATTATACTATGTAGTATATTCTCTTCTCCTTACTGTACACGAATTGATTCAAATTTGTGACTTTCAATGAATGTTTGCCGACGGAGACCACCACTAATTCGTGTGTGTGTATATGTGTGTGTGTGTGTGTTCCTTATATATATATATGTGTGTGTGTTCCTTATATATATGTGTGTGTGTTCCTTATATATATGTGTGTGTGTGTGTTCCTTATATATATATGTGTGTGTGTGTGTGTGTATTTATATATATACATACACACACAAACATACATATATACCTACTTACGTAAGTATGTATAAATGTATGTACGTAAGTACGTACGTATGTATGTATGTATATATGTATGTATGCAAACAAACGCATACACATTTAGTTATAGAAAGAAAATATTGATAAACCGAAAGTAGAGAGTGAAGGATATGTGTATAAGTCCCCTCCAGGGAGATGGCCCTGTTCAATATGTCAGAAGAGTGTTGGTAAAAACTCTGTACGTTGTACTCAGTGCAAGCTTTGGACACATAAGAGGTGTAGCGGTATCATAGAAAGGTCAACAGAGAAAATAGTCTATGTGTGTGGCAAATATGTGGGTATAATAAGTACTAAAAATGCGCGGATGATAGACTCCCCTAAACGCTCGGGTGTCATTACAAGTAGCAGAAAGCTTCTGTTACCTAGGCAACCATGTTAGCAGTGGTGGAGAGAGTTCTGAAAGTGTAGTTGCTAGAATAAGAACGGGCTGGGCAAAGTTCAGGGCGCTTCTACCTTTGTTGGTGACTAAGTGTCTCTTCCCCAGAGTGAAAGGCAAATTGTGTGATGCCTGTGTACGTACAGCTATGTTACATGGCAGTGAAACATGGTATTTGAGCACAGAGGGCTTGCGAAGGTTTGAAAGAAATGAAGCTAGCATGCTCCGCTGGATGGGTAATGACAGTGTGTACATATGCCAGAGTGTAAATGATTTAAGATGAGAATTGGGTATAAGCCGCATCAGATGTGTGCAAGAGAACCCTGCGTTGGTTTGGTCATGTGATGCATATGGATAAGGACAGCTATATCAAAAAGTACTGAGCTCTAACTGTGGACAGAACCTGTGGAAAGGGTAGATCCAAGTAGACGTAGGATGAAGAGGTGAGAAAGTATCCCTCTTAAAAAAAACTATCCCTTTTAAAGTTCTTGCCTCTATCAATACATCCATCGATCTAGTAGTTTGCAAGAATTCGCAAGCACCGTCCTCTAATCCAACAGAACTTTTTGATTAGTGTAGAATGATTAATATCCTGAAGTCTAAACAACAAGAAAATTAATGCAAAAATTGCCTGACGAAGTATGCGTATCGAATTAATGGGCTCTCAGAAGGTCCTGGATATTATAGATAATATTTATTGATATCCTTTGGATATTGCAAGGTGGTTTCATAAAAATACATGTCATGCCGAAACATATGTGGCAATACATTAATTTTAAGTATTTCTCGTTATATATATATATATATATATATATATATATATACCAGAGTAAGCACATAAATGTGCAACAAGGTGGAAAAAAGAGTACTCAAATACCAGAAGTAGAGTAATATGCTTTATTTAAAAGCAGCAGAAATATAAAAGCAAAACTGTCCGATGAACGGGAACGTGAAACTCCGAGTAACAGCTTTTTGTTATATTTCTGCTGTTTTAAATAAAGTATATATATA
>NC_068983.1:73487493-73491845 GCF_001194135.2 Octopus bimaculoides
TAATTTCAGTGGAATCTATCCACTGGTTTTCAGAAATAGAGTTATTAATATTTCTAAGTCTCTCTAAAGGAGACTACGGCAGCGGTACTGGAAATTAATAGTTATCGCCAAGCCAACATGGCAGTCCCAAAATTAGGACGAAAGCTGCCGTGAATTAGCTCCAAGAAGCCATCGCCTCTAGCTAGCTATGTGACACACGAAACCTGTGTCCTTTATAACCTTCGAACAGGGGAGGTCAGCAGTGTCCCCCTGCTGGTTTGGCATCTGCAGACTAGTTTCAGGGTGTTGCCCCTTGTCAATGCAGAGCAGCCAAGCCTTAGCCAGGCGGCGCTGCTGACTATCTGCTCGAAGGTTATTTATCTAATTTCAGTGGAATCTATTTAAATACGTATTTTCTTAAGAAGAAATTTTTTTGTCCATGTTGTGTGTGATATTTTTGAGTGAATGATACAAACAGTAGAAAAACTAAGGGGTGGTAATTGGTTATCGTTATTATTGTCGGCAGGGGAAATAACTGTTCAGCTTTCGAAATCCCAAAACTAGTTTAGTGGGGAGATATATGTACAGTGATGTAATCGTGAATTAAGATATGTATAGACAATATCCACCCTCACTTATAGACGAGGGAATTAAGCGGGTCAAGAAATAATAATGTGGCAGGCCCGGTTGGGACGAATGTTACTTTTATTTAACCCCAGGAAACATCGTCTCCAGCTGGCTATACATAAGTCAACAGGAGAATTGACGGTTAAGTAAAAATTTAATATAAATTTGAGAAAACATATACGTCCTTATTTGGTAATTCCCAACGTACATACAAATGCAACTTGACCAGTGAAAAAAAAATTCAAGGAGGTTTTAAATAGAGATACCTATTGGATTTCATAGAGAGGATGTCAGTTTTAATATTACATATATTAGCACCCACTTCCTATATATTTAGTCCAGATCCAAATAAACGTGACTAGAAGAACGAATATATCAATCCCATAAAAACTAAGAAAAAAAAACAATGTACTTTAAACGTCTTTTTTTTTTGTTTTTCTATTAACTACTGAGGAGTACAAGTATGACTATTACAATTTTCTATTTATGAATATCTGAGTCCATTTATATGAAACAATTGTATAGCAATATGAAAAGTAAAAACTATAATCTATTTTAACACCCAATCTCATTCATTAAATAAATATGAATGAATTTGTTGAACTTTATTTAATAAGTTAAGTCATATACTGATTATTTCAGTACAAGCTTTCATACCTATACGAATATTATAAAAAAAAGTCGAATGTAAAGTATGAAGAAAATACATTAGAAATCTTAGGAAAAACATTCCGATTAAAGGACGAACATACATTCATCCGATAATATGTATGTGTATATATATATTAAAGCAACACACGTACCCACTCACATATAAATATCTAATATTTTGCACAGTCCTAGAGCAGTCTTAAATTTCGATTCTCTTTGGTAAACCTATCTACTGCGTGAAACGAAACTGACTTTCAATTGATTAATTGTGAAGGAAGATAACGAAATGTGAGGAAAAGAAAAGAAACGATAAACGACCAAAAATTGAACTGACAGATCCAGACAAATGTCACAGAATTTCATGAAACTGGTTATTGATGCAATACAGTAAATGTCTTGCAATATTGAATTGTAAGTCATTCAGTTCTTTAAATCGTTTAGACCAGAGATTTTCATTTTTTTCTTCTAGCATACTGCAATCCAACCATGTTGGTTTAATCTTAGAATGGGTTGTAAAGTGGTTGAATACGATAAAATAAGGGACACCATTTTATGGAAACTACTAAACAGGCGATGCATAATGCGTTAATAACTATATCTGGAAGTCAAGACTTTCAAACAACATATTTCACCAAGTTATTTTTATAAATATTACTTATTACTAATTCTGAGGGCTCACCATTGACAAGTAATTGTTTGGGAATGCTTCAAAATTGCAATCCAGTTTTTACAAATTTCAAAAATCTCCGTAATTTCTCGTGCATATCTCTGTTGGAGAACTCCGGGTTTAGACAGTTGTAATTATGGCCATTCTGTAGCACTGTCTTCGTCTACTCGAAACATAGGCTTACTTCTTAAAAATGCCTCCCAAATGTTTGTTATTTTTCTCTTTTATTTGCACTTCTGCGGCATCGATCGAGCCGTCAGTAACATGTTCCTGCCAGCAGCGTATGCTAATTCATCGCTTCAGAGTCATCCATTATGTATGGTTAGATACAATCACGTACTATTTGTTGCCGTGTACTCCAGGTCAATCAGTCTAGATACAATTTACAGATCCATAGCTCTTAATAATGTTGTACTGCTTTCAAGTTGAGGACCTTACTTTTACATGCAGCGGTTAGTTGTATCCGATACAGTTTTGCTGTCTAACCGTTTTGTTATACTTAAAAATTAAAACGCGAAGAAGGCGACGTGCTGGTAGAATCATTTGCACGTCGGGCGAAATACTTAGAGGTATTTCGTCCGTCTTTACGTTCTGAGTTGACTTTACCTTTCATCGTTTCGAGGTCGATAAAATAAGTACGAGTTGAATGCTGGATCGATGTAATCGACTTACTCCTCTATGAAATTGCTGGCCTTGTGCCAAAAATTATTAAAACGTAAAGGAGAAATCCTTACCAACCGTCTTAGTTTACCAAGCCACCACTCAAGAAGAAACCACCAGACGTTTTTCAACCCAATACATATTGACTTCTCATGGAGACACTCTCATACAAACTGTTGCCGAGGGCCGCATTCAGATTAATTTTATCAACTTCAGAAATTGGGGAATGAAGGACAATAGAGGATTTGAAATCAGAATGTAAAGAGTCGCAATTAGATATTAAAGTAATTGTTTAAATGCAGTACTCTGTTTCTGCCCGTGTTTTGAAGAGAAGGAGCAATTAAATATTTGCTTGATACTTATTTTATCGACGCTGGGAAGATGTTGCAAGCACAATCTATCTCTGTGTGATTCAACTCGGAACCGATCTATACATCAACACTCTTTCTTTGATGGAGTTAGAGGGGCACCATCTTGATATACATTTAAACCTGACGGAGTCCATATCTCTCTATGTATGAAATAGATAGAGATAGAGAGAGAGAGAGAATTATCGACTCCATTGCTGAAACTTCATTTATCGACATCAAAGGTCTGAAAGCAAAGTTGACTTCGGCTGAATTTGAACTCAGAGCGTAGAGAATTTGGAACAAACAGTGCAAAGCATTCTCGTATCCGACACTCTAATGTCTCTGCCAACTTGCTTTTTAGTTTATTGATGTTCTTTAAAAAGAAAAGTGTCTTCTTAAAATATTGATTTCTAACAATGGTAAAAATAACATATTTTAAGGAATTATGTATTCGATTCAACTGATTAAATACGGCACTTGAGTGGTCCTTAAATTTTTGACTGTGGCGGGTTGAAAACGAAAACGATTTTGGTGAAATTTGAACTTAGAATGTAAAGAAAGATAATTAAATTCCATTTTGTTTGGTACAATGTCAATTCTGCTAACCATTCTCTAATATTTATCTGAAACAGGGGTAGCGAGATGGCAGAATCGTTAACACACCGGGCAAAATGCTTAGTGGTATTTCGTCCATCTTTACGTTCTGAGTGCAAAGTCCGCCGAGGTCGACTTTGCCTTTCATCCTTCCGAGATCGATAAAACAAGAACCAGTTGAAAACTGGGATCGATGTAATCGACTTAACCCCTCTCCTGAACTTGCTGGCATTGAGCAAAGATTTAAAGCTAATATTTATCTGAAGTATATATATTTTATCAATTGTATAGGACCACACATTTTAGGTGTAGTGTATAGTTGACTTACTGTATTTTCAGACATGCGAGTATATAGCGTAAGCATGTAGTGTAAACATTCAAACATCACCACTATGTTTCCAAATCCTGCTGCGTTTCACACGGAATTTTTGGCTCTCCAAAGTCATCTTGGTGTATAAGTCGACTTTCCTATTTTTGGCTGTAAATTTCAGCCTGAAAAAAATCAACTAGTATACCGGAAAATTCAGTAATGAACCCTTTATATATGACTGATACTGTTTTATCAACATCGTAAGAATGAAAGGCAAAGTCGACTTCGAGAGGATTTGAACCCAAAATATAAAGGTCGCTTGACAAAATTGCGAAAGTCATCTGATCCGTCACTCTAACGCTTCTGCGCCTCTCACTATCCTTTGATGTCTTCAAAATATTAATAAATCTTTAAACAATCTATCTAAAAGGCTTTCTTAATTATCTCAGTCGCTCTTTTCCCTACTCTCTCACCACACACACACACACACACACACACACACACATATATATAT
>NC_068983.1:73492850-73496111 GCF_001194135.2 Octopus bimaculoides
ACACACACACACACACACACATACACAGAGAGGATCTATTCTATGTCAATCAGATTTTTTACTTAATTTTTTAGAACTAAACAGTTTGAAACTTCGAATACTGGTAGAATTTCTCACGTAGAACACGGTTTACTCTGAACGTTTTTGACCAAATTTCGTATTTTAGAAGTTATTTCGTATTAAAGTTGTCGTATTTGAGTAATTTAAACCAATCAATGACGTGTCTTCGGTTGAAGAAAGCTACGGCTGTTTGCGACAGTAATCAAAGAGGGACAACTTCCGGGTCATCTGTGATTGTGATGGAATAGATCCTACACACGCACACACATACGAATGAGTGAACGAAAAGGAGGTAGCAGTCAACACATTTAGTTGGAATTATATGTATTTAGAATAAGTTTGATTCTGCTCTCCATTACTTAACGTTTTATGGACATATGACACATCCGCATCATCAGATGTCCAGTTTTCTTCGGACTCTCACTCGCATCTGTCAGATGGATTCGTTACCTTATCTCTGTTTCAAAGTGTATGTATGCGCGTGCATGTGGCGAAAAGAGAGATCCTATACAAAAGTCTGGACTATCAAATATAAGCGCCCTCTCCTTATTTGCTCTTCATGGTCTATAGGTGTGCATATTGAGAGTAGACTAATTCACCTTGGCCATGCTCGTCTCTCTCATACATCTGTCAGAAATGTACTGGTGCCAAACACTTCGTCCTCAACACACATCATTTTTTTCACATGGTACTTGAGAAAGTCGATTGGGGTTTGGTTAGAGAGAAAACGCTCTTAAGTTCGTTTAATTTTAATCACACTTCATCTTTCGCGGCAGCATCCAGAGAGAAGTTACTTGTTTTTTCCTTTCAATGAAAGGTAGCGGGGTGATTTTCATAATATTCAATTGAGAGCCAAATCTACCTTTCACACGATAACAGTAATTCTACATAGCACTACACGTCAGCAATGTTTGGATACTGAATAAGTGTTCGGAGAACGGGGTCATCGCTTTCCACGCATCTTAAGCAGGGCCAATTGATAGTATTACAGTGACTGTAGAACTTAACCTGAACTGTCAATCACCTTCGGAGGCTCTGCCAAGCCAAGGTTTTTCGTTTTGTAAGTTGCTCGTAGGCTCTGAGTTGAATGTTCTTTGGAGTATATTGCTTAATAGATCTCCACATACACTTTGGGTATCTTCTAGAACGTCGTTGTTCATGATTCTCGCTAACCCTTTATAAAATGCAACGGTTAACGTTTCATTACTTGCATGGTTCAATTGACAAACTGATCAATAAAGAGCTTTACAAATCTAATAAATCCAACTCGTCATATTAATTTTTTCAGTTTTTTTCTTTATTTGGCTTTATATCCAGAAATAATTTCAACAAAATTCTTTTATCTTAAAACTGTCCCTAGACAGAAGTTGCTATTTTAGCACGTGATCTTCAACCACATCATATCGAGCTATCAGTACAAATGATGCTGAGGGTAGATGGACCTTTCGACCGACGGAGCCCGTCCTTTCCAAAGGCTGCACCATTAGGTTAGGTACGAGAGTCAGGTGATAATACATAACGGAGAGTAAAGGAGCGAGCTTAGCAGAATCGTTTGCACACCGTGCAAAATGCTTGGCAGCATTTCGTCCGTCTTTACATCCTCAGTTCAAATTCCGCTGAGGTTCAGCCTTTTATCCTTTCGGGGTCGATAACCTAAGTTCCAGCTGAATGGAATTGACTTATCCCCTCTCCCGAAATTGCTAGCCTTGTGTCAAAATTTGAAACCAATATATAACGAAGGGGATATAGGCGTACGTAACATATACCCAGATTTTTCAGAGTTACATTATTCTTAGACCATTTCTAAATTAGACCGACCACACCACCATAAGTTCATCCCATTTCCTTTCTCCTTTTGGTGGGGGGGTCTTAGTCGAACAAAACAGAAAGTTCCATAATCGAATACCTGATCTCGTAATAAACCCTCTTCGACCTGCATCGCCTCTCCGGAGGATAAGGTCCTCTAAAATTGACATTGAACCGTCTGAAGAACAGGGATAAGCTCTAAAGAACTAGATTAGGGGAAACTTTAAAAAGCTGAGCTAGGCTGGGATTGGTGAAAGCCGAGGGAATCGAGAAAGGGATAGTTAAAGAAATATGACTAGTGCAAACTCTATCACCATCATGCGGTATTTCTGCAAAGCGTTGGTAGTAGTATAATAATTACTCATCCTTTCTTCATCACTGGTGTTCTCTTCCCTTCCGAAGGGTGTGTGCGTGCTTGCGTGCGTAAGTGTGTGTATGTGTGCGTATGTGTGTGTGTATGTGTGTGTGTTTGTGTGTGTGTGTGTGTGTGTTAGTGGTTGTGATGGTATTGGTGATGGCGGTTGGGTTTTGTTGGTGCTTTCTTGTTGTTGCTTTGTAATCTTGCGTGCATTAGTCTATATCGTTTTGTAGTCCATATTTCATTGTTGTTGTTGTTGTTGTTGTTGTTACTGCTGCTGCTGCTGCCATTACTTTTTTTTGAATGATAATGATGTGGATGAGAAATAAAAATCCATAATATTAAAATAATAATAAGAATACTAATACCGATGAAGATGATGACGAGGGTGGTGTTGATAACAAGTACAACTATAAAACAACAACAACAACAACAACAACAACAACTACTACTACTACTACTACTACTACTACTACTACTACTACTACTACTACTACTAAAACACACTGAACGGTTTATCCTCCACATCTGGAACCATTCTAGCCTTTGATGCATACTTATAGAGTCATGTGCGCGTGAATGCGTGTATACAAGCGTGTGTGTGTATATATGTGTGTGTAAAAGAGACAGGAAGGATAGAGAAGGAGAGAAGGAACGTGAGAGAGAAAGATGTTACTGTTGAGCAGACACACACAGTCATATACATACATATACATATATATAATAGCATTTTTATATAAGCTTAACGCTTTTGGCGATCAACGTGCAAATGACTAAGGAAAATAGTCTAATAACGGGGCATATAAGCACTCGACAGAAAAAAAAGAAGGATTTCCTACCTGCGTGGGACTCGAACCCACGTCCTTTTGTTAGCGTTTGCTAACTTTACACCAACGAAATAGCCTCCGTCTTTCTGTCAACTTTAAGAACTATATTAGTTCGTATTTGTTTTATGTAAACCAACTTTCTATATATGCTTTTAGTGCGAATCGTTTTGTTATACGGCGACACCGAAAGCATATATATATATATATATA
>NC_068983.1:73496914-73498619 GCF_001194135.2 Octopus bimaculoides
CATAGGGTTACCCAGGGTTTCGCGTCCATAAAGAGCTTAGGTTCACATACGTCTCGTCAGACCCTACAGACACACACACACACACCACACACACACGCACACACACACGCACACATGTATATCTCCGAGACATCAACGTCGGCAATGACACCCCGGTGTCACGCCACTTCCGTTCTGCCGGCCACTCCTTGCAGCAACACCTGTCTGTGTTTGGATTATCCATGCACAGGGGCCATCCGGACTCCCGTTTGCGCCGTGAACAGGGATTGGTCTTCTCTCTCCGCTCCTTTGCGCCACTTATAATATTTACACAAGTTGTGACATTCATGCATTTCCAAATTGCGACGCAACTAAATTTTAATTACTTAAACTCAAGCAATGAAGTCGATTTAGTTCATTCAATTCGCCAGGAGGTATTGAAACCGTACAAAACTAGTGTACACTAGTGTATAACAAAATGAGAGAGAGAGGGAAGAAAGGGAAAGAGAGAAGAGGACTGATTATCTTGTATTAATACTAGGTATACAGACATAAAAACATTTCCTTCTTAAAATATTACTCTATCAAGGGACAACTAAGTGCTCAAACTCAACAATATATAATTTCTCCACTTCTCGGACCACTTCAGTACAGGTCTGTGCAACGTTAATAATGTATTGAATTCAAAAGAAGAATTACTTTCCAAGAAGGTTTACATTTCAAAGAACATTTATTGTCAGTGCATAGCTATTGTATTGAGTGTACCATAGTCAAAACTTTATATAGCTGTTAAAACTAATTAAATTAGATGAAAAACTGTATAAAGTGGATAAAATTACAATAATCACTTTTATTTTTTCCGTTCTCAAGGCAGAATGTTCTAAATTTCTTTTTTTCTTTCCTCTCTCTTTTTTCTTCCCTTTGGTGCCTTCTTCAAGACGACAGAAAAAAGTAATTCTTGCAATATTATTCACTTTACACCATTATCCATATAATTTAATTCTATCTAACAACTAACTTGTACACAAAAACACAGCTTTGATTTCAATATACACAATTCAAAGTCTACTGACAGAAAAAAAAAAGATTTTTCTTGAAATGTTAATCTTCTTGAAACGCAGTAGATTATTAAAGTTGTACATACTTGTACTGAAGATGCCTGAGAAACCGAAATATACAAGTGCTGAAAAATTGTTGAATCTGATGACTTCTTAAAGCATTGATTGTGAAAAATCATTTCTAATTAACGAATAAAACCAGAAATTTTAGGTGGGAAGGAGGTTGTCGATATCATTATCCCACTACTTGACCAGCACTTTATTTTATCAACCCCCGGAGTGATGAAAGGTGAAATTGACCGAATATATATTAGCTATGTATAAAAATTATAAACAATAAACTAAAGTATACTTCAAAAGATACTGCTAAAAGTTGTATGTATCTCCATACAGGTACTAAAGACGGTCACTGAATCTTTACCGTTTGGTAACATCCTGACGTTACCCGAAGGCACAGATGTACTTATTGATTATATGCATGCATGTATATGAATATACACATGCTTGAACGTTGTTGATTCTAGCTATGAATCTAGCTGGTCATGTTACTCTCATAATCTACCTACACACATAAAACTATGTATATATATATATATATATATATATTATATATATATGTATGTATGTATGTATGTGTGTGTGTATATGTATGTATATATATATATATA
>NC_068983.1:73499065-73500816 GCF_001194135.2 Octopus bimaculoides
TGAGCCTGGATAGGCTTTAAAAGGGCGCATAAATGATAATATATATGTGTGTGTGTGTGTGTGTGTGTATGCATGCATATAGTGAATTCAAATAAACGAACAATAAAATTAACAATAACAGACAACAGGAGGACGTGCACAACGAATGTGTATTAGTTTGACTCTCAGTAAAAAGAGTTTTTGACGTTTCGAGCATAGCTCTTCGTCGGAAAGAAGAAAGGGAAAAGTCCAAAGAAGGAAAAGAAATTGCCAACAGCACGTCCTTAGTTACAGCACTGAAGTGTGTACACACACACACACACACACACTCATGAGTGAGTAGAGAAATCAATAAGTGTGTGTTAACATAGATAATGCAACTTTAAAATCGGAATGTAAAGAAAAGTTTCAATTAGTACCTATAGGGTTTACATATGAAGAATAAAGAATATGGTCTTGAATTTGGACGAAGCCATTGGCTTAAAACGTTAGAAGAATTTATATATTTTCGAGAGAACATTAATTTTATTTTTTACCTTTTTACGAATTGGATTTCGAAGTGAATATAAAGCTATAATTAATAGCATGTAAATATTGTCCTGAAACCCGCATCCCACTTTTGGATAGAAACAAATGAAGGAAACGCAGAGATTAGAACTCACGCCTCCTGGAGATGTGCCTTGCCTGCTACTATTGTACCAAAGCAATTATTTAGCTATCTCTCTCCATTCTAGTAACTTTTATTCTGACTATCGAGAACTGTATATTGTTCACGTCATAAATATTCATAAAATTTCGAGAGAACGTAAAACAATTTTTTAAAAATCAAGAATTGAATCTCGAAACACATGTAAAGCTATAATTGATAGCATGTAAATATTGGGCAAATAATTACGGCAATGTAGTGATGCGGCAAATATTCACTTATAACAGGGTGCACTGTGATATATAGTTTCGCATCAAACCAAATTAATCTGGCCTGATATTACGAGTATGTTATGTTAAAATGGTTGGACGGGGGTTGGCACTGTTAAATGTTCTTAAATGAAGAAGGGTGACAATAAATATGTTTTAGAAGTATTGGTGTTGAGTTCCCTTGGTTTGCCCCAACTGTCGCGTTGGCAGGAGAAATATCATTGTTGTTATTACTGCTGTCATCGTTGTGTTACTACAGACCAATCTTGATTGAGAAACAATATGATTAAAAGCATTCTAGACGTGACCATCCCACCTGTTTAGTGTGTCTTACTTTTCTTAAAGATAGTAGACCTGGTCCTTTATTTTTGATTATTTTTAAGACAGTAGGGTTATTTTTGAGGACGATTTGGCTGCTATTTCTAATAGGTGATGGTATTGGTGTTGGTATGGATGGTGACGTTTAATGGTTGTGGAGGTGGTGACTGTGGTGGTGCTGGTAAAGTGATATTGCGTATAGTGGTGGTGGTGGTGGTGGTGTTATACAACATTGATTATGATTTTTCCGTTGACTAATGCTGGCTGCTGGTCATACATTTAATACCACCACCACCACCACCACCACCACCACCAACAACAACAACAACAACAACAACAACAACACCATCACTACCAGCTCCTCCTCTTCCTTCATCTCTTCCTCCTTCCCTTCATCTCCCTCATCATAATTCTCTCCCTCCTACCACTACTGTTCATATTCATTAACTTGTTCCTATGTACATATATACAAATAGAGAAAATATCTATCTATCTATCTATCTATCTATCTATCTATCTATCTATCTATCTATCTATTT
>NC_068983.1:73501541-73504694 GCF_001194135.2 Octopus bimaculoides
ATATATATATATATATAAATGTATGTATGTATAGACTGTCAGATACACAAGACTTAGAAAAATTAGATCTCAATGAAGTATTTTGACATTGTAGCTTTGATTTTTGGTGGCGGAAATTAATCTCAATGTTTTTCGTGTTAGTTTCCTTATGTGTTGTGAGAGTTATGTTGTATTTTGTGAATGCGTTTGGCTTCGTGTGAATTAACGTTTGTGTTGTGTTGTGTGTATGTGTGCTTGTGTGAGTTGTGTATTGCGTGTATCTGTGCGTGTAGTGTAAATTTATGTGTGTGTATGTCGTTCTCGTGTGTGTTTGTATATGAGCGCCTGTACGCATGAGTGTACATGTACGTGTGTGTTTGTGCATACGTGTGCGTCGGTGGTATGCGTGATATGCATATCTGTTTATGTGTAAACGTGTGTGCGTGTATGTGTCAGGATACGTGTGTATCCTTTTATGTGTAAGAGTGTTAAAAAGTGTGTGTCAGGCAGTGCATGAGTGTTAATGAATGTGTGAACGCTTGAATGAATGTGTGTGTCTCTGTCTGTGTATATGTAAATGCCGTCGCCCGCTGAATGTCCGTGCATGTGTGTGTGTACGTTTACATGTGTATATATATGTGTATGGGTATGTTTAAGCGAGGGCGTCTGCGTAGGTATGTGTATGTATTTGTGTATGTGTATGTAACTATGTATGTGTATGTCTATATGTATGTATGTTAACGTGTGAATGTACATAATTGTGTGTACGATGTTTCTTTTCCGAATTGATAAGAAAAGGGGAAAAATGCAGAAAACGAAACGGAATAATGAAATAAATTAGTGAGGGTGGGGAGGAGAGAGAGAAGGGGAGAGAGAGAAATGAGAATAAAGAAAAATCCTCTTTGATTTTATTGATATATCATATTTTATCTATTTATTTATTTACAAACGTTATTAATCTTTTAAAATTATATCTGTTCATTCAGCTATATTTATACTTTCATGTTTTGTTTTATAAGCAGAGGACTTCAGCTTTCCGACCAAGCCCTCATCAATCAATGTCATCGAGTTGGACTGAAACATGGACAGGGACGCTTTCTGCTTCCTAATGTTTCATGAAAGGTGGGTGAGTGTATGTAGAGAAACTGTTACGTGTTACCAAACCCGAGGTTTTTGTCGGGAAAGAGCAATTTGGTCAGAATCTTGGTGGGAGAGATGGGCGGCTAACCTGATGCTTTCCAATTCTCGGTTATCTTTTCTCCATTATCCGTGCCTTTGCTCGTATATATTGTGAATTATTTGAATTAGTTTTTGAAGGCGTTGAGTTCATAGAATCGTTACCGCTTCAGGCAAAAACGCTTAGCGGCATTTCTTCTGGTTTTACATTCTGGGTTCAAATGTCAGAGAGGTCGATTTTGCCTTTCATACTTTTGGGGTCGATAAAATAAGTACCAGTTGAGTACTGGGGTCGATGTAATCGATTATTCCTTCCACACAAAAGTTCAGGCCTTGTACCTATAATAGAAAAATGTTTACACACACCACACACACACACTATACACCATACACATACACACACATACACTCACACGCACACGCACACATACACACACATGCTTAGCCGTCACATACAAGCGACGAGTATGATCTGGAAGCTTGTATCACACTTTCGCTAATTGTTTAAGTTACCTTTGTAGTCGTTAGCAGATAAAGATGCCCCTAAGTCGTCCCTTCCTTGACACAGTGGAATCTGCAGCATGTGCAGCTGAAAGGAGAGACAGCCGGATCAGTAGCCGGCTGATTCTCATTTTCAGGTTAGTTGACTGAGGCGAGGTGAAAATATGTGCCTTTACTCAAGGGCACTAGGTGTCGCTCGGTTCACGAATCAAACCTAAGATTTTAACCACTCAGTCACACGCGATATGTATGTATGTATGTATGATGAATACATACATACATTCGTTTATACATACATACATACATACATACATACATACATACATGTCATATTTCTATGGAAGACATTACGCATGTGATTAGCAGCTGTCCTAAAATGTCGTCACGGTACTACCTCTCGACGCGACACAATGTTCTTGCTAAAACAATTTACAATGCCTTCCGCGAAAAAGACTGTCCTGAAATAAACTTAGAAAATCCCTCTGTTATGGAATACATTCATAAACACCAACTCAAGGAATACTATTGGAATATTCCTATTAAAATGTCTGTCAAATGTAAGCATAAAGGGCCTATATTGTTGTTTGGGACAGAGGGGTAAAGGTATGTACCATCATAGAGGTTAGCTGCTCTGAAGATGTAAATATCTCTTTGAAAATCAAAGAAAAAAAGATATCTATGGACAACTGCTTCGAAACCTCCAGCCTCTATATCCAGACTATGAATACGTATTCATACCAATAATAATTGGAGCACTAGCTTTTGTTAGTAAATGCTTAAATGCAGAAAAAGAATTTGACCGGCTGATTCGTACATTACATGTGCAATCTATGAGTGGAACAGTAAAAATATGCAAGACTTTTCTCAAGTTCCAAATGTGAATTTGTCTGTGTTAGCAACATCCCAAAGGTGGAGCCTTGTATCTTTGTTGGAAACTGGCTCCCTCCTCAGGGAAAGATTTATAATAATTAAAAAATAGAAGACACATACATACACGCACATGCAAGCAAATAGGTGCAAAAACAACTGGGTTAATAGTACTCGGATACTAAAGGTAGAGTAAAATATGGTGTTTTATTGAAGCTAAAATGTTTTTGCAAATCACTATTCAGAGTTTCATGTCTGATGATCTGTTACAACTAACAGCTTGTTAAGTCTTTTCGGTTTCAGTAAAACACCATATTTATATGTGTGTATGAAGAATTCGTCCTTAGTCGAAAGACACCTGTTGTTATGTCCTGTTATTTGTATTTGTGTAACATTTCTCTGTTTTTTTCCGTCCTTGTTTTCGTATACATTCGCTGCTTTCTTCCAAGGAATGTAATGCTCTTATCTTAGTTTTTCCTTAGGTCTGGCCAGATTGGAGCAATCTCGAGTATAACCAGCCAAAATTGCAAAGATAATCTGGAACTCGACTGAGGATAGAAAACTCCGAATAATCCGTCCTTGTTTTCCTTGTATCGTCTGTCTGGATATCTTGTTGTCCCTTTATATATA
>NC_068983.1:73504714-73509454 GCF_001194135.2 Octopus bimaculoides
TATATATACTTACATACATACATATACATACATACATATATATATATAGGTATGTTTGGATCTATGTATGTATATGTATATATAGGTATGAATATGTATACATAACGTACTTAACGTACGTGTATTATTGAAAAGACAGACGCTGCAATTTTTGGCTCGGGAAAAGTGCCTTTATAGATGTATTATGTTAAAATGCGAAAACCTGCAGCTTTTGGCTTTTCACCGATACGCATACGTTGAGTATGCTGTATAGATAAAGATTTTACTCTAGAGCTGTTCCTATTGCAAATTCTATATCTATATCTATCAAACAATCAACCTATCTATATATGTAAATCATTGTAATGTAAGTCCGAACTATATAATGCAGTGAAACTTGAATGATATTAGTGAAGTTGGCCAAGAAGCTGGGAAGATCTTCAAAGATCGGAAGATCCTCTAAGTTCGAAATATCCTCAATGTTCGGAAGATCCTCACTGTCTTTCGGCGAGACTGTTCTAAATGAAGAAATGTTTCTAAGTACGTAAATGCCAGTTTGCAAACCACTTGGCATGAAAAGAATGCATTGATGTGGGCTCCGGAAAAAAAAGTGGAAAAAGAGCCTGCCCAAGAATACCAAGTGCCGGAAGAAGCTTGCTGGCCCATGCTTCACAGACCGTAGGAGAGTCTTTGTAAAATACACACGCATAAACACACGCACGCACGCACGCACACACACACACACTCTTAAACGCACGCGCGCGCGCGCGCACACACACACACACACACGCCTAGACATATGCTTGCACACATATATGTGTGTTTGTGTGTGTATTTTACTTAGACTTGGACAGCGTATCTTCATATATATGTGTGTGCTCAAAGACACAACGTGCCGCCAGGAATTAAACTCAGGACGTTACAATCGTGAGCCGAATATATACATATGTATGCGTATGCATATATATTTATGTATGTATATGTGTATATACTATAGGCTTCTTTCAGTTTGCATTTAACAAATCCACTCACAAAGCTCTGGTCGACGTGGGGCTATATAGTAGAAGATACTTGTCCAAGGTGCCTCCTCGCGCCGTGAAACTGAACCCAAGACCACATGGTTGGGAAGCAAACTTCTTACCCGCGTAGTCAGGTCCGAGTCTAAATGTCTACATTGTGCATATATATTTATACGTGCATGCGATTTATTCTTATGCAAGAGCAAAAGCCAACAATTCGAAAGGAAAAAGGGAAGATGAGATGAATAGCGATGTAAATCAATTGAATTATTATTATTAGTTTTATTACCGTCTCACCCTTCCATTCCTATCTTCTCATAGATATGATATGCATTATTAAACACGACAAGATTCGCACTCGCATATCTATAAATAGGAGTTATTTTTTCTTTCTTGACTAGGCAGAGACTCAAAGGCTATTATGTATTCTAGAATAAAAATGGAAGAAAATATACTGTGATTTTTAACATAACTCTGAAATATGTTGCGTTTTTTTAACACAATACGTCTATAAAAGGTTTCTCGCCGCACGAAAAACTGCAACTTCTGGCTTTCCAACGGATCATATACGTTAAATATGTTATATAGAGTATATAGTTATATACTCTAAAACTGCTTCTATTGCATATTTCAAACTTTATTCAGCCTTTGCAGTATCTTTGGAGACTAGTATACAATTTATATGCAATCTCTATATGCTTCAGACTGGCCATTTCGTACTCATTTCGGAATTGACTTGAGTACGTGATACTGAGAAGCCGCAAACACGGCGAAATGCATATCTGTGCTCTTGCGGTTACTTCCGAATCGATCTCATTTCACCTAGCTCTTGAACTGGAGGTAATTTTTATAAATCAAAAATTTTTGTTGTAAGGTATTTGACATGCCGATGTTCGTACGTACGTACATACACACAAACATACACTGTTATGAGTTCGGTAGTTTTTGTTTTTATTAGGCCACCAGGAAAAGGTTACTTTACTATAAAGGTGGCTTACGCGGGATTTGAACTCGGAATGCACAGAACCAGAATAGATTGTGAAAGACATCGCATTCGACACCAATTCACCATCCTGGACGACCACTTTATTTATTGACTCTGCAAAGAGAAGAGCAGAAATTGACCTCAATGGGTTTTGAACTAGCAGAACTGGAGAACTGACGACTTAGCTATTTCACAGCCTGCGATAATTCTATTTCACTTCTCTATTTGGGCATCGCAAACGCTGTACCGTGTTTCTTTTTGTTATTGTAATTGTTGTTACTGTAGTAGTAGTAGTTGCTGTTGTTGTTTATTCCCGAATCAACTCTGATCTATAATGAAATATATTTCTTGATATCTTTTTTGCATATCTAACGTACATTAACCAATGTCTCAGTTTTTAGAAAAACGACAGGCGATTTAGCTTACTATTTGTAGCAGGTCAAACGGCTATGTGAAGGTACCTTCTATCTCGCGTTAAATACGCACAGGAAGAGAAAGGATCGGGGTATTTTTGAGGTAGGGGACATCTCAATCAAAACAAAAATTGATGCACAACTTGATAGTTTTACGAAGTCGATATGAAAACCTCATAGGAAAAATGAATTTCGAAATTCCCTTGGGACAGGTTCCGCCCCCTCCAAATATCATTACACAGGTTATACACATATGCGCTTACGGATACCTACCGATCTTATAGAATAGATTCTATGCTTCTAACCTGGAACTAAGTTATGAAAACACAGGACCATTGTATAATTATGTTTAAAACTTTTTCGTTTGAACATGAATACTTTCGGCATGTTGGAAGAGCAATCTCCCATATTATGAAATGTATGCGTCTATATTGTACATCTGTGGCCTTGTGATATTGTCTGGCTTAATGGTAAATTTCTAATCTTTGTGAAGAATATATTGTAAAAAGAGCACGAAATAATGCACAACAAACGACTGGGTCTCTCAGTTCTCAACAATAGAGATGATGCATGTGGATGGTTGACTCTTTCAGTAACAGCTATATTTCACCCATCTACACCCTCGCTGTCTGAATATTTCTCTCTGTCTCTCACTGTCTGTCTCTCACTGTCTGTCTCTCTCTTCTCTCACTGATTTGAAATACATCTTATATCCGATCATAAATCAGGATATGGTTTTGATAGTAATCCATTATTCATGCTTTTGATTGAAAATGTTTGATGGCTTTGTATGTATGAGAAGAGAGAGAGAGAGAGAGAGAGAGAGAGAGAGAGAGAGAGAGAGAGAGAGAGAGAGAGAGAGAGAGAGAGAGAGAGAGAGAGAGAGAGAGAAAGAGAGGGAGAGAGAGAGATGGGGAGAAGGGTTGAGAGAAAGAGTGAAAATGGAATACTGAGTGGAAAGATAAAAGAATTGCCGAACTTTCTTGATGGCAGTTTGCAATTATAATGCATTTTTTCTAACAAACAGAACATATTTTTATGCAAAGTATAGGCATAATATCATCTAAGTGTCAATCACTTGTCTTGTTGAAATCCCGCGAACTCTAACCTACAGTTTTTATATAACATGAACACGAAATTCGGTTCAATATTTTCCTAATTTCTCTCCGGTTACCATAGCGAACATTTAAAATTCTAAAGCGATTAAATAATTCGGTACTATACAGAATATGAAGTTCTTCTAGTACATACTTTAAATGACAAACAGCGTATTTCCTGTTATTCTCTTCCAAATTTTACCATTTTACTTAATTTGAGAAAGAGAAATCACGTAATAAAAATTGTGTCCATTTAGACAATTTTTTCAAATATGAATTTCCGTTTGTTGATCAACTGATCACGTGATTTCATTTCAATTTCGAGCCTTCAGTGCACCAAAAGAGTTAATATATACAAAGATTATGTCAATATTCACTGATAGGTTTTCTAACGATATTAAATTTGTATATGGTCATAAATGAAATTAACTGACAGTGGACACATGCCTTATCTCCCAATCTTTCCAGAACATCAGCTGCTGGAAATTTTTCCGCTCTTGTTTTTCTTTTATATGCTAATGTTTAAACAATTCTCAAAGAGGAATCAAATATTTTGCTGTGATGGAGTCTGTTTCAAGCAGGTCCCAACTCATCGGATAGAACATAATAACTACACACGTATACGCAAGAATCTTATTTCAAACTAGCTTTCTTGTAATCCAGCTGATGACGTGAATACACGTGTGTATTTTTTACATACATTTATCTCCTACAAACGTATTTAGTACAGTAAAAAATATTATATTTTTTTAATTTTAATATGTAAGCATTGATTGATATTCATTTTCCCCCGTTTGTATTATATATTTAATATACAAGAAGACAGGAAAATAATTATAACATCACTTGCGGCATTTGTGTGCCGTGTCTGGCGTAAATCTTAAAGCAATGTTAAGTCCTAGAACCAGAGCGACATAACAACATTAACCGTCCAAATTAGAAAATTTAATCTAAATAACTAAGATTAGATATAAACGGCCTGTCGTTGGGAATCTCAGTCCACACTTTCTCAAGGTATGGTATATATATATATATAGATATATATATATATATATATATATATATATAGAGAGAGAGAGAGAGAGAGATTGATTATTGCTTGTTTCTTCTTTTTCGAGATCAGTGACTTTTCGTCACTGGAAAAAGTATATGTATTTGCATTGAAAATCACTTCTCATCCCCAGCCGGTGGTTGTCACACGCTGATGACGGGTTATTACCCAGAAACTCGGGTCCGTGTGTATCACG
>NC_068983.1:73509627-73511060 GCF_001194135.2 Octopus bimaculoides
TATATATATATATATATATATATATATATATATATATGTATTATTCTCTCGTAATGTTCGATACACAATGCTTTCGATAAGTAGTCGTATATCTGATGAAAAGGCAGATTAACCGTACATTATGACGTAATTGCGCTTATAATTTGCTGGGTTTTCTGTTTTTGAAACATATATAGTGAAGAAAACAAAAATGAGTTGTAACATCGCCTGGAGGATATGTACGTCGCGTCTGCTGTAACCCGTATATCTGTGCTAACCACTACAAGGAATCATCACAACTCTGACAGTTGAAATTTGGAGATTTAGCTTGGGTTTCAATCTGACTTCTCTAAGACCATTGGGCTATCGGAATGACCTAGCACGGAAATATGTCTTCGATGTTATTGCTCTAATACTGTAACTTAAATTTTGTATCTGAAATTGCAGAACACTTTGACTCTATCCTTATTAAGACTGTGCTCCAAGTACAACCTTTGCTATATGTCATGTTTTTGTTTGATGTCCCCAATGGTTTTATATATAGGAGTTCATTTCGAAAACTACTCTTGCAATGTGGCTAATGACGTGATTTAGATATGTATATATATATTTTACAAGTGTTTTATTTCTCTGAAACTTAATTATGTCCAGGTTAAAAAAAACACTTGCATTACATTTTTACGTGTGTACCGTCATTGATTTTTCGCTTTATTTGGATTCTTTATATTGTCGCTCGAGCGTTACGTAACTTTATTGAGCCCTTTTCGTAGACTCCACACGGAAACATACATACACGGATACACACACACAAATACGTATGCAAATACGCACACATACACTCACACTCTCGCTCAAACCACACATAATAATAATAATAATAATAATAATAATAATAATAATAATAATAATAATAATAATAATAATAAAACGCGAATGTGGAATCTAAAAACAGAAACAATTCCTATCATAGTAGGTGCCTTAGGTATAATAAAAAAAAATTTCAGACAAATACATAACAAAAAACACCAGGACTTACAAATATATATAACATACAGAAAATTGCACTACTGGGCACTGCACACATCCTACGCAAAACACTTTCAATACAGTAACTATAAGAGCATTACAGCAAACCACAGCACATACCCAAGGCACACAGAGCTGCGCTCGGTAGTGAAGTGAAAGCACGTTATAAAAATAAAACTACTGAACAATAATAATAATTATAATAACCGTCGTCGTGCAAAGAACAACAATGACTCTGACAGAGTTAATGTATTAGAGAGTGTTCAGCTCAGATGAATGGGTGACCTTCTGTGTTGTAGTGTTCGACTGAGTTGAGTGAAGGAGCTAATGTATTGTAGAATGTTTAGTCTGGTTGAGTGAGTGAGTGTGTGCGTATGTGTGTGTGTGTGTGTGTGTGTGTGTGTGTGTGTGTGTGTGTGTGTGTGTGT
>NC_068983.1:73511122-73512036 GCF_001194135.2 Octopus bimaculoides
GAGAGAGAGAGAGAGAGAGAGAGAGAGAGAGAGAGAGAGAGAGAGAGGGGGAGCTGATGTGTTGTAAAGTGTTCAACTTGGTTGAGTGGGAGAGTTAATGGACTGCGCATTTTTCAATTTGTTTGAGTGAGAGAGCTAATGGATTGGATAATTTTCGACTTGGTTGACATCAGTAAAGTCTTTGATAACATGTATTCAATAAAATGAGAGAATTTATCTGATATGAGTTACGTAGAGGATGAAATTACATGTAATTAATTATCATTTATGGTTTAGATAATTGATTGTCCAACAAATACCTAAGTGATAATTGATAATTAACTATTATGTTATTTTCACACCCTCCTATAGTCTCCTCACTCACCCTCCACTCCCTATTTTTGGCTTTATCTCTCTCGCCGTGTATGCATATACATATAGACATACACACATACTCTCTCTCTCTTTTTCTCGCACACACATGGGCACACAAACACACATGCAAACACGATGTGATTAAGATAGAATTACTGTACTATGATTGTTATCATAGATGCATAAACACGAACATACACGCTAGCACGCACATATTTTCTCACACATGCTTATGTACACGTTCAAAAGTACAGGCAATTCGATCGCCCATAGAATGCTATTACGTCCCACAGGCGTATATTTACGCACATACATCAGAGACAAGGTTGAAAAAAAATATTTTGTTGCCAGTATCAAGAAATATTCAGAAAAGATTTCATTAAAATATAATGTATCATAAATTAAACTTGAGCCAAGCTTTCATCGATGTCTCGTTGAACAGACATGTTACTTTGCATGTTTGTGTGTGTGTGTGAGTGTGTTTGCACGTATCTACGTATGTATGCACACACACACACACACACACACACACACACACACACACACACACACACACACAC
>NC_068983.1:73512865-73517395 GCF_001194135.2 Octopus bimaculoides
AACTACGCACAAAATAGTTTTCACGTTCCAAGGAATGGAAAATTCGCATCATAAACACCATCCGGCTGACTTGTTAGTTCAATGAGGATCGATTAAAAGAGCTGATCCACGAAGATCCGCACCATTCCACGTGGGGATTGGCTCAGCAGGTAGGATGCTGTCATGATATCGTTAACCGTCACCTTCACTCGGTGGGTAGGGTCCAAAACCTCGATGCACGAGTGCCATAAACTCTGCCAGTTTGCTCGCTCGACTCTAGGCTACTCGTAGACAAACAGAGATTTCTTTACCGCATCGTCACTGGTGATGAAAAATGGCGTCTTTATATTAATATAAAGCAGAAAAAAAGAATGACTTCAGTTCCGACAAGTAAGCAATACCTCGAGCCAAGCCAGAGCTGCATCCACACAAGACAATGATCTACGTTGGAGGGACTAGGAAGGTCTAATCCACTACAAACTGCTTGAAAACACGGTCGATACAGAGCTTTAAGTTCGGCAAATGCACTGGCTCAACGAAGCAATCCTGCTAAAACATCTCGACTGACAATACGGTGAACTTCTTCAACACGATCACGCTCGCCCCACGTCGCTAATTTAACCAAAAATGTTATTCAAGTGCTCTGTTGAGAAGTTTACTGCACTCGCTGCATTTTCCTGATATAGCACCTTCAGATTATTATCTTTTTCGATCATTCTCTAACAGTCTGTGAGGCGTTTCGTTCAATAACCACATGAAGCTGGAAACGTACCTCGATGAATCCTTCAAGCCAGTGCCAGGTGATTTCTACCGTCAAGGTATTGACAAGTTAGTCAAACACTGGCAAGAAGTCATGAACAATGAAGAAGAATATATTATTAGTTGATTTGTTAAAATTGTTGATGAAAAATAAGGATTAAAATAAACGGAGGGCAGGGGAGAAACGAACGAATTTATCTAATGGCTCAGTATAAAATATAGACATTTCAACATTTGACCGTCCAGTTGTTCTATCAGATAAACAGCCTACTCATTAAAATAACATACAAAGGGGCTGAGTATTCCACAGACACATGTACCCATAACGTAATTCTCAAGTAGATTTAACGTGGCACAGCGTGAGAAGGATAGACCATCCGACACGGGCTTTTATAGATTACATCTACCCAATTACATAACACGGCATGGATCAACCCGAGATCATGTAAAAGACATTGCCTAGCATGCCACGTAATAGCATTGAACCCGAAAACTCACAGATATAAGGCAAGCTTCTTAGCCATTATTTCAAACCTTCCATGTGTATATTATGTATGACCTGTATAAATAAATAACCAAAATGTCCTCATGTTACTATTGTTCTATTCAAGATACAGTGGATAAGTATTTGAAAAAAAAATACTGAATGGTTATCTCTGTTAAATGTTCTTGTCATGCCTGCTCGATCAAACCTTGGGTTAAACGACAACAATATGCCAGACGTATTCTGAGTTTTAAAATGGTGTTTATGAAATGCTCATAATCACCCACATCTTTATTGGTGTCAAAATAAAATAGAAATAAGAGTCCAAGTGAATATAATGTCAATCTATCAGTGGTAGAAGAAAGGAAGTGAAACTAAAGTGAAGAAATGCGTCTACTTGGGATAGACAGTAAATACATACTGAGGCAAAAAAAAAACAAAAAAAAAACTGAAAGTAAGAGCAGGGTGGAAGGTTGTTGTTTCGATTAAATATATGCCCAAAGCACTACTCGACAAGATCCTGTGTGCCAATCTCTTCAATAGCTCCGTTCTACCTGTACTTTTATTTGCAAGTGAAACGAGGTTATTCGAGAACAGAATGAAGTGAACGATGTTCGCAGAATATCTACAGCACACTTTTCGTTGGGCCAGAAATATCACACAGGTGGATCCACACAATTGTCGGGTGTTATTTAAAACCAAAAAAGATCTCCAAGATATATTTAAAAAATCGGGTCCATATGGAAGAGACGGGCACAACCAATAGATAGTAAGCACGTTGTGACTAGAAAGGTATGAGGGCATCTGATAGTCTAGTCGATTGCAAATGCAACGGTTCAACGAGGCAATCCAGCTGAAACAACTCGACCGGCAACATATCGTACTTCTTCAACGCAACAACCCTCGCCCCACGTTGCTAAATTGACCAAAAATGTTATTCAAGAGCTCGGTTGGGAAGTTCTACCACACCGATCGCATTCTCCTGATGCGGTAGCTGCGGTAGATTATCATCTATTTCGGTCTCACTCTAACAGTCTGCGAGGATGAAACCCAGCAAAAGAAAACCAGAAAATGTGAGGAGGATGAAGAGGATGAAGAGGATGATGATGATGGGGATGGGGGAGGATTCCTCTCATGATAATAATGAAGCTAACATGAGATTCACAGTTTTCATTTTTGGAAGAGTAACCAGTATTTCATAACAGATTAACGGATGTGGTGTCATAGATGACTGACAATCGCCAGGGCCGAAATATACGAGGCACTCCGTACACAGAGGATGTAGTTTTAAAATAACGTACTTTTAAAGTGATGCCTTATTGTTTTCATTTATAGTTATTTATCTATGTCTTTATTTTACACAGATATTTTAAATGCCTTGTTAATATAACATCCTTAACCCATCCTATTTGTTTCTATATAACTCGTCTGTCACAGCCCACACGTTCGTTTCATAAACTCTTAGGCTTAACGTTTCATATTTTATTTGCATGAGTGAATTACATGAAACTGCCCTCGATGGATAAATATAAATAATTATTCGGTGGATTGGCAGAATCGTTTGATCATCCAACAAAAAGACTTGCGTTATTTGTTCCGGCTCTTTACCTCCTGTGTTCCACCTGCAATTAACATTGTTTCGGGGTCGTATCATTCATTTAATCAACTAACCCTTTGCCTCCAAAGTTTTTGGCTTCGTGCCTAAGTTAAAAATGATAATCATTATTCGTAGATGGTAAAATTCGTATTTCGGGTTCAAATCCAGCCGAGGCCAGCCTTGCCATTCATCCTTCGAGGGTGATAAAATACCAGTCAAGTACTAGTTTCAATTGAATCGATGAACACCCTTACCCAAGATTTCTAGTTGGAAACGATTGATTAATATTAATTATTATTATTGGTCGATGGCAAAGTCAGTAGAGAGGTGTACAAAATACTTTGCAGTATTTACTTACAAGCTGTGTGTTAAAAGCCACAAGGCCGACTTCGCCTTTCGTATTTAAGAAATAGGTACCAGACACGTACAAGGCAGTTTAAAATGAATAATACGATAGTACACTCCCTTATAATCTGTATCTTCCTGTTAAAAAATCAACATCATCATCATCATCATTATTGTCTGTTACTGTTTAAAGATCTGTATTAAAGTCACTCCAGGCAGGTAAATTTTTAATATTTTTACGTTAAATTTGTATATGTTATTATATTAAAGGAGCGAAGGAGAGGAGATTTGGATCGTTTTTAGGGGAGAAATGTGTTATTTGTTATTTTTTTCTGGTTTCACGGCAACAATTATTTTCAATATAGCTATGGTGGTGACGTCGAGGAACGACTTCCAGAATAGAAATTATGAAGTTTGTCCTTTGAAGAGTGAAGAAAATACACACATTTTGTTTATTGGGAACATTTGCCAAAATAACATTGGATAACAATATGAATAATAACACGAATAACTTCGACAACAACACTAATATGAACATTGTTAAAACACAAAAAAAAAAAAGAAAAAAAACATATCCGCTAACTCGTATGAAAGCAGCACTGACTGTCGTAAAACTGAAACGGAAACAGAAAATAGCAACAATAGTAAAAAAAGAGCAACAGCGGGGAAAACATATTCGTACAAGTTGTAGTTAGACGATGGTAGAAATGTCAGTCCAGTCATTTTAGGGATTCAGAGTGTTACATTTTTTAATGTACTATTTCAAATCACAACCTGACCTCTTAAGAAAATAAAAATTCATTAAATAATGTAGTCCTACAAACAATGTTTGGAAATAAGAGTAGATGACTATAACTGGATCTCCTTTAATCATGATTCTACAAGATGAAGATTAACCTTGGGTTAAACAATAACAACAAAATCCATCCTTGAAAGAAACTATAGCTATGAAGAAAATATTCTACACTACACTAATGGAGGACAAAAACAAAAACAAAAAAAACACAAAAAAACCCCAGGTGATTATGGATAATTTTCTTGGCTTGGTTTTGCTACAGGTATACGTTCAACCTACTAGAAATAGTAACGAAAATACCATCAGATCACATACAAACACACTTGACTGACTTTTAAAAAAGGACACATTGGAAAACCTGATTAGTCTTACGTATACGAAAAGAAAAGGCGATATGGTCATAGATGGAGTGTTTTTGTAGATCATAGGTCTGCGCGATCACAACTGACCTAGGGGCTGAACAAAAACAACAACAACCGCAACAAAAACAATAACCACAACTTCAAACATCAATTATTATTATTATTATTATTATTATTATTATTATTATTATTATTATTATTATTATTA
>NC_068983.1:73518290-73522624 GCF_001194135.2 Octopus bimaculoides
ATATATGCACACACACATATATAGACATATATACATATGCACATATACATTCTATGGTGTTGTTGTCATTATTATTATTATTATTATTATTATTATTATTATTATTATTATTATGATGATGATGATGATGATGATCATCATCATCATCGTCATTATCATCAAATGTCATAAATTAAATGAAGTGACAGTCAGACAAAGAGGCATTGTTATATATATTAATATACGTATATACATACATTAATATCTCATGCGGAATCAATGTCTCTCTGGTCACAGCATAGCAGCGGGACTAACTAATTGTGCATTCATCATCAGTGGAGAATGCGAAAGACCATCGTACGAGAATTCATTATTTATATACAATACCATGACGGAATACTGACAGGTAGGGAGGGAGAACGAAATTCGAGCGCTATTTTATGGTCGTGTGTGTGTGTGTGTGTGTGTGTGTGTATGGTGGGGTCTGGGTGTGTTCGTGGTGCATTTATATTTAGATGTATACACAAACATATATTACAAACATGGACTCACAGTACCTCGAGTTTCCCAGTAAGCTACGGGCATGGAATTATCCGACTACCGATCTATCGTCAATGTCATTGCCACCACTTATCTGTTGTGAAACCATTACAAGAAAAATAAGCAGTCTTTTTTATCCACGTTTTTTTTTTCTGTTTGCGTTTTATATTTTAAATCTATATGAGTTGATAAGGTTAATAGGAATTAATAATTCGTGTAAATTAATAATAGTAGTTGCAAGTAGTATAAAAGTTCATGTGGCTGGAAATCAAAATCTGAGAATGCACGTGATAGTGAGCGGCTAGTTCCCCAAAATTTCGCTTTTAGCATTTAAACAAAATAGTAGGATCCAGTGAGCTCTTCAGAATAAGCTACCTTTCTACATTACCAAGCTTGCACCATTGGTGTAAGGTTTGTATCTTTTTAATGTCTTCCATCTGATGGAATGGTTGATGAACCTCGCTTTCAAATCCCAAATATAGCAAATATAGCAAATCCCAAATATAGCAAATATGCTTTGTTATGATCAGTTTCTAAAGGAAGAGATTTGGTTGTTGAATCCTGCTTTAAAATTACCTTCTGTATAATCTATGTACCTCTTAATGCTGGCGGTGCTATCTGTATTAGCTAATCTGACTGACGCTTCATATATTACAGCCTCAATATTACTGGTTCCATCTGGTGGTACAATTCTCTCTTTCTAGAGTCATATAAGGTTCCTCTAGGTGGCTTATAGTTATACACAACCATGTTTTTGTAGCTGAGATGGGGAGGGGAATCGGTAGAACTAAAAGCAATCTCCAAACTAAGAGTACTGAAAAGTTTCCTATATTTGTGACTAGCAGGGAAGTGTTTATCTATTAACGTTAGGCAGATTGGTTACAACGTCTGTAGAATAAGGGAGTGATGGTGAAACAGTTAACGTTCCGACACCTATTTCTTCTACGTGGTTCTGTGGTTATACTTAAGTTTGTTCTACAAGCTGTTTGTTTTCAGAGTGTCATTATAAAAGGGGAAAGCGCTATTTTGCCAAAAATTTCCTTAATGGAGGAGAAATTGGAGATTCTTTTGCTAATACTTATAACTAAGTTTTTAAAGATTATAATGGTGATAGTAGGATATTACTTTAATCTATGGCAGCTCTTCGTTCGTCTTCCTCTAAAGTTTGTAGATGTTGCTAATCAAGTCTAGTGACGATTTTAAGAAATTAACTACTGTTAGATTTGTGTCTATAGTGTTCTCTAGGCCGAAGGACCTGAAAATTTTACAAGGATGTCCGAAAAATACGAAATAGACATTAAGTGGTAAAATACACTTAAGAAATAAGCATAATATTAACAATCATTTCTACTAAAGGTACAAGGTCTGAAATGTTTTGGGGCGATAGTCGATTACATCGATCCCAGTGCTCAACTGGTACTTATTTTATGAACCCTGAAAGGATGAAAGGCAAAGTCGGCCTTGCTGGTATTTGAACTCAGAACGTAAAGAAGGACGAAATGCCGCAAAGCATTTTGCTCGGTGTGCTAACGACTGTGCCAGCTCACCGCCTGTTTAATAAAATCGACATTAGAAACAAGAGCTCTCAGAGAGCGCCAACCTCCACCAAGGCAACACCAACGTCCACTCAACGATCAGCCAGAGTTGATTTTTAAAATGAGAATATCTGAAATAAATTCGACTACTCTCACAAACGAGAATACTAAAAATGAACACAACTGCTCTCAAAAATGAAGTAAAAAAAAAAACAAAAAAAAAACAGGAAAAATAATCCAGAATTCTTGTCCGGTAACAGATCGATTCCAAATTCTAATCAGTTCGTGCCAGTCACAAGGTCAAACATCCCTGACAGTTTCATCCGAATCCATCCAGCGGTTCTTGAGATATCTTGTCCACGGACAAAAAAACAAACAAATACGACTGAAAACAATACCTCTACCTTCACTAACGCGGAGCTAATAATAAAGGCGGCGAGTTGGCAGTCCGTTACTACATTGGACAAAATGCTTAGTGGATTTACGTTCTGAGTTCAAATGCCACAAGGGTTGATTTTTCTTTCTATCCTTCTGGGGTCGATAAAATAAGTACCAGTCACTGTTATCAATTAGTTTCGTCCCACAAAACTTTAGGCCTTACGCTTATAGCAGAATGGATATCAGAATTATTAGCTCGCAAATATTTCTTTCTGCAAAGAATTTTAGTAGAGATTTTATCGAGTATCAAATTTTATTGTCATTCAGAGTAATAAATATCTCTAATATACAGTGACATAATACCTCAATATTATTTAGACCTTGAATGGATGAAAGGAAAAAGTTGATCTCTGCAGCATTCGAACTCAGAACATGAGCAAATACCAGAGGGAATTTTGCGACGATGTACCAATTCTGCCAATCTATCCGCCTACGTTTGCAGCAATTGATATACTTAAAATAATGGACGTAATCTAAATGGACACTGGAGCATCAAAGACTGTTGAATACGTTAAAATGCATATAAACATCTAGCAATATCTATCTATCTATCTATCTATCTATCTATCTATCTATCTATCTATCTATCTATCTATCTATCTATCTATGTGTGTGTGCATGTATGTATGTGTGTATATATGTGGGTTCAGTTACTATTAGTTTTACTGGTAACATTTAAACTAATACAACTTGTTGCATGGTCGGGCCGTCGGCGATTAAACAGACAACCTTACTAAGCCTGCTTGGTAAAGTAGTCGGTTTTTATTAGACATCCAGCTGGAAGAAAAGCAAAATCTTATCAAAGGGCGAATGAAGGCAGTATAGTTAATAGCCGTCCAACCGCTGAAAGTGAGAGATTACTAGTTTTATTTAAACATTTCACTAGAAGGAAACTCGGATGTAACTGCGATTTCATTTGCATCCAGTGATGTAAACTAACTAATTCTTTTTGAGCAAAAGCATACATTGTTTCGAAAGCGGGATTGGCCCTGTGAAAGGCCATTCTTCATTTTCAAAGCTTCAAGCATTGCTTCCTTTTTAGCATCTCTATTATGTATTGTATATCATGGCTGATCGTAGCCGGAAAAGGCAAAACATTTAATGAAAATTTCCATGATGCAATCAAAGGATATGTCAGTATGGGTGGTAAGTTATGTAAACATCTACTGCAAGAGGCGTCCATCTGTGCCACATTTTTGTAAGTGGCCTCTTTAAGAGAACAATGAAGCGATGGCATTGCTCGAAATTATGTTGCAGCCACCATGTATGTATGTATGTATGTATGTATGTATGTACATACTCTTCTGTTTCTAATTATTTAAATTCTTCTTCTTAGGAAGGAGCTGGTTTCCAATAGTGACACTAAGCTCCGTCGGTGGAATATAGACAACAAAAACATTGTCACATTTGAAACTTCAGAAACGCTTTGTACATTTTTACTGTTTCTCTTACAGATTGTATTTGTAACGTGCGAGTTGGTTGATTTTTTTTTTCGGAAAACCCTAGCTTATTCAGATTGTCACTTAGGCATTTTTTCACAAAGCTAAGTACATTAGTGTGAATTTATAATCTGGATATAAGAGCTGAGGGTTTCGAAGCAATTGTCCATAGTTATTTCTTTCTTTTTGATTTTCAAAGAGTATTCAAATCAGCAGGACAGCTGACCTCTATGACCTCATATGCACGTACATACATACGTACTTACATACATACATACATACATACATACATACATACACACACACACACATATATATGTACATATATATACATACACACACACACACATATACATGCATACATATATATATATATATATATATATATATATATATATATATA
>NC_068983.1:73522789-73524815 GCF_001194135.2 Octopus bimaculoides
ATATATATATATATATATATATATATATACATATATACTCCCATGGCTGTTTGACAATCTTTTCTGCCTTCTAAGGGTAGTATTGCCCAATTTTTCTGCTGTTTGAACGGCGATACTGCGTTCGAAACTATCACCTTCTTGTCTGCATCGTACGATACACATTCGATCCTTCTAAAAAAATAAATAAATATAAGCTTGTTTATATACACAAGTGGTTGTTTTGAAAAACAACTAGTTTCTGATTGAGATCTATGTAGTAATAGTATTGGATAGTGAAGTTTATTTGCCAACAGAACGTGGCAATCCTGACTAGGACTATGTTACTACTTTTTAACCCCAAGAAAACATATTTTCCAGCTCGTTTATCTTTGTCCTGTGTATGTGTGTATATACATGACTCTGTGTGTAACAATTTTAGAGTCCATTCGCAATAGCTCATTATATTTAATTATATTATTACACTGAATATAAGTATTGCTTTTTTTTTTATACTCCTAGGGCTTTATGTTCAAAATGCTTTACACAAAGGAAATATTTGCCTGATGCTATTTCTCACACGTATATTGCATGTGTGTGTGTGTGTATGTGTATGTGAGTGTGTGTATGTGTGTGTATGTGTGTATGTGTGTGTGTGTGTGTGTGTGTGTATGTGTGTATGTGTGTATGTGTGTGTATGTGTGTATGTGTGTGTGTGCGTGTGAGAAAGAGAGAGAGAGAGAGAGAGAGAGAGTGTGTGTGTGTGTGAGTGTGTGTGTGTGAGTGTGTGTGTGTGTGTGTGTGTGTGTATTTGCGTATGTGAGAATATGCATGTCTGTGAGAATGTGTGCGCGTATTTACTAAAACAAAGTTACTAAGAAGAAATGGTCTTAGTCAACTACTTATTGTCAATAAAACCAATTTCATGTTTCTATTATACCCAAGATATAGAAGATTAAGAGTGGTGAGACTATCATTGCTACTATTATTCCTACCATTGTAGTAGTAATAGTAGCAGGAACAGTAGTAGTAGCAGTAGTAGTAGTAGTAGTATTAGTAGTAGTAGTAGTAGTAGTAGTAGTAGTAGTAGTAGCAGCAGCAGTATGTATGTATGTATGTATGTATGTATGTATGTATGTATGTCTTCTATTTTTTAATTATTATAAATCTTCCACTGAGGAGGGAGCCAGTTTCCAACAAAGATACAAGGCTCCATCTTTGAGATATGGTTAACACAGACAAATTTACATTTGGAACTTGAGAAAAGTCTTGCATATTTTTACTGTACCACTCATAGATTGCACATGTAATGTACGAATCAGCTGGTCAATTTCTCTTTCTGAAAATCCCAGTTTATCCAGATTCTCCTTTAAGCATTTATTAACAAAACCTAATGCTCCAATTGCTATTGGTATGAATACGAATTCATAGTCTGGATATAGAAGCTAGAGGTTTCGAAGCAGTTGCCCATAGATATCCTCTTTTTCTTTGATTTTCAAAGAGATACATCTGCAGGGCAGCTAACCTCTATGATGGTACATACCTTTACCCCTCTGTCCTAAACAACAATATCCGGCCTGTCATGTTTACATTTACAGACATTTTAACGAGAATACTCCACCAGTATTCCTTGAGTTGGTGTTTATGAACGTATTCCATAACAGAGGGATTTTCTAAGTTTATTTCAGGACAGTCTTTTTTGCGGAAGGCATTGTGAATTGTTTTAGCAAGAACATCGTGCTGCATAGGGAGGTAGTACCGTGACGACATTTTAGGACAGCTGCTAATCACATGCGTAATGTCTTCCACAGAAACATGACATCGTCTACACATGTGGTTGCACCTTGGGATTACAAGATCGTCAGTGTCTCTCTTGTTCACCAGGTACTTTGTGGCAATCTCCTGTTCCTAGATTTCAAAGGGATTATATTCCGTTTTGTTTTGAATTAATTAGGCTTGGAAACAACTTGTAGAGTTTTTATTGGATATATGTACCAACTTAGAATAAAGTAACGTCTACACTTCTATTTTTCCTTTCCTTATTATAATA
>NC_068983.1:73525013-73526609 GCF_001194135.2 Octopus bimaculoides
TGTATGTATGTATGTATGTGTATTTAAAATCAAATGTATGACAAGCGAGTTGGAATCATGTAATTTCTGTTCCCTTGTGATTTATTTAATTTCATATTAAAGGAATAATTGTGAAGGTGCGGATCATGATCGTAAAGTTGTGTGTTCGATTCTGGGTGATCCGTTGTATCCTTGAGCAAGATACTCTATTTCATATTGCTCTAGTTCATTCAGCTGTCAAAATTCAGTTGTAGCTGTTATTGAGAATGCACATTTTGTGCCACGCTGAATCTCCCTGAGAGTTACGTTAAGGGTACGCGTGTTTGTGGAGTGCTCAGCCACTGGAACACTAATTTCACCAGGAGGTTGTTCCGTTGATAGGATCAACTAGGACACTCGTCGTCGTAACTGATAGAATACCAGTTAAAGGAACGATTACTTAATACACATATTAGTTAAGAAGAGGGTGCCGATGGAACCTTTTCTCGTTTCTAGAAGTTCTTTTGTCACTGACCAAGGTGAAAATATTTCCAAGAATATGCACAGTAGCAAAAAAAAAAAAAAAATTCGACCAGTCACCTAGATACAACAATCGATTTTTTAAACTTTTTATCTCTTAAGTTGACTGTCAGCACTGACGGAGCAAACTTAAGATCTAAGGCAGTGGTTCTCAACCATTATTTTGTCTGTAGACCCTTTTGATTAGTGTTTTTCTCTAGTGGATCCTCCATATGCATTGGATGTTTAACTAGTTTTATAGAAACGTCTGTCAAAATTCCTATTTCATTTTTCACATATTATCTTGTTTAGATTGGACTATGTTAAATGTTAGAGAAAGAAACCTAGCTGTCTCTTGCAATACATACCAATACACACATCTAAAGAAAATTATTTTCGTGGACCCTTAAAATACCAATTTATCCTTTTGGGACCCCGTTTAATTACTATTTTATTCTGGTGGACCCCTATATGCATTCGATGTTTAAAAACTAGTTTTACAGAAACTTCTTTCAAAATTCCTATTTTCTTTTCCAACCATTCACTTGTGCAGGTTTGCAATAGCACTTTTTGAGAGAGCGTGTTCCCGTGGCCGGTTACAGAAAGAAACATAGTCATTTCTTGCAGTAAATACTTCTAAATTAATTTTTTATGGACCTTTAAATTACTGCTATAGATCCCCAATTTACTATTTCACTTCTGTCAACATAAAAAAAAAAAAAAATTAAATGGACCCTCATACGGACCACAGTTGAGAACCACTGATCTAAGGCGTTCCCTGTTGTGGTCATCCTATATGTCTTTCATCTGACAAGGGTATCCCATATAATTTATGGAAGATTCGGCTGTTGTTTTTCTTCTTTTGGAGCAAATCGAGTGATGACGTAGAGGAGCGTTTCTCAAATGCTTTAACTCTGTGGTTAGCTGGACATCAAGTCTAACACTCCCGACGCACTTCACATGAAAGGTTAAACATCGATAACGACGACGACGACGACGACACCACCACCACCACCACCACCACCACCACCAACAACAACAACAACAACGTATCAAAGTTTTCGATTTATAAAAAATAAAATAGTAAAGGCATAATCATATTCTATTAATTATATTCGT
>NC_068983.1:73532132-73533551 GCF_001194135.2 Octopus bimaculoides
CTTTAGGCGAGAATATCTCAGAAGAACCAAATTGTGGGAAATAGGCTCAATAGAAAAAAACAAGATCAAGGCAATGAACACATGGTCTGTTTCAATAATGCGTTATGGCGCAGGTGTAGTTAGGTGGACAAAGAACGACCTTGAGGAAATGAACAGGAAAGACAGAAAAGTGATGACAATTTACAAGGAACTAAACCGCAAAAGCGATACTGATAGACTGTATGTGCCTAGGAACAGGGACGGAAGAGGTCTCATAGGCTGCAAGGTCTGTGTTGTCAGCGAGAAGAACAGTCTGGGATGGTACAGCAAACAGCAGAGTGAACCTTTGCTTGCCGCTGTTAGAATTATCAATACAATACCTAGCGAAAATGTGACGCACCCACAAACATTTAAGAAACAAGATGAAGAAGAACGAGTAAACAATTGGAAAACGAAATCAATGTATGGACAATACTTCAGAGAAATCGAAAGAAAAGACAAGATCAACATATGGAGATGGCTGAGAAGAGGGGATCTGAAAAGATACACACAGGCATTGATATTCAGCGCTTAAGAACAAACTCTGAGAACTAATTACACCAATTTCCAAATAGATAAGAGTTGCGAATCGCTCCTTTGTAGGATGTTTGGCAGCAGAAACGAAACAATCTCACAAATTGTGAGTGAGTGTAGTAAGCTGGCCTAAACGCACTATAAAAAGGGGCACAGTAACATGGCTAAGTTTGTGCACTGGAGGGTATGTGAAAAGTACGGCCTGGATAGAGCACGGAAATGGTACGAACATGAACCAGGAGTCACCGAGAACAAGGAATATAAGATACTGTGGGATTTTACAATCCAGTGTAACTCCCTAATCAGTGCTCGGAGACCAGATATTGTTGTGGTAGATTATAGATATTACAATACTTGGGGATGCACGCATAAGTGACAAAGAACTAGAAAAGTTTGACGAATACAGACTATTAAGAGACGAAATAGTAAGAATGTAGACTATGAGGAGAGTGTCTGTCATTCCAGTAATTGTAGGGACACTCGGATCACTGACAACCAAGTCAGAGAAATATGTCAGAGAAATCAGAATGTACATGAGAGCAGAGCAAGCCCCAAAAAACTGTTGTGCTGGGGGACAGCTAGAATTTTGAGATTGGTACTTGAATGTTGAATATTTCACACGATAATTAACAGCCAAGTATCAAAGCTTACAATGTGCAGGCTGCTGTCCGCTCTCACAGAATCTGCCAGAACAAACAAGACCGAGCGTTCTGAGAAGTAAAGCAGCAGCAATAATAATAATGATAATAATAATAATAATAATAATAATAATAATAATAATAATAATAATAATAATCTAAAAACAGAAACAATTCCTATCATAGTAGGTGCCTTAGGTATAATAAAATAATATTCAGACAAATACAT
>NC_068983.1:73534222-73540819 GCF_001194135.2 Octopus bimaculoides
TGCTCAACTTCCTTAAACAAACCTTATTCAGGGTCCTTTTGAGTGGGATGGGCTACTCGACCTGAAGAAAATTCTAATTGGGCCCCACCTGCAAGGTCATGCGCTGTTTATCTTGATATGAGATCACCATGTCGCGCACATATGGTTGTGATGCATGTGCCTGGTGTACCCTTATCAGACGGGTAGTCGTGATGGGTATACTGGGCTTCGTATATTCTACCCCAGTGTCACTTTGATGGCATGCGCTGCTCTCTCACTCAATAATAATAATAATAATGATAAAAATATTCAGACAAATACATAACAAAAACACCAGGAATAACAAGTATATACAGCCTACAGAAAATAGCACTATTAGGCACTGCACACATTCTACGTAAAACACTTTCAATACAGTAAAAATAAGAACATCACAACAAACAACAGCACACACCCAAGGCACACATGATGATGATTTTGGTTTTAAACTGTCGTTATCATCATTGTTGGTTTTTTTATATTATCGTAAATAAAACAAACTACTACTACTACTACTACTACTACTACTACTACTACTACTACTACTACTACTACTACTACTACTACTACTAGCCAGTGAAGGATCTTCTATGTGCTCTCTCAATCTACAAGAAATAGAAGCAAAATTTCTATCACATCACATCGCCATTGTCTTTAAAATATGTGGGACCACACATGGAATAATGTTCTCGGTAGGAATATGTAATCGTAGACCTACTCGAAGAAGTTTGACCTCGGGTAAAACAACATAAACAACAGGAACTACTACTACTACTACTACTACTACTACTACTACTACTACTACTACTACTACTACTACTACTACAGCTGCTGCTGATGATGACGGCGATGAATATAGTGACAATGATGTTTCTTCTGTCTTATCTGAATGGATTAGCAGTGCATACCATCAAAATGACACTGGGATAAAATATACGAAGCCCAGTATACCCATCATGACTACCTGTCTGATAAGGGTACACCAGGCACATGCATCACAACCATATGTGCGTAACATGGTGGTCTCATATCAAGATAAACAGTGCATGACCTTGCAGGTGGGGCCCAGTTAGAATTTTCTTCAGGTTGAATAGCCCATCCCACTCAAAAGGTCCCCGAATAAGGTTTGTTTAATGATGTTAAAAGAAACATCCATGTTTTCAAAGGTGAATTATCCAAACCCCAAAGAATTCCTCTCAACACATGGCTGTGATGCTCCCCCACTACTTCTGCTCGTGATCAGAGATGCACATTTCTCCAGTCACTAAGGGACATGCTCAACTGGTTAAGATCAAACAACTGACAAGCAAATCTGTGGTATTGAGCAGAATATTTGCTGTAGGCCATTTTTTATATCAAGACAAAACAATGTACATGATAACACTTCCAATCAGTTAAGATCAGAAACCATGAGAGCTACTGCCTGGTACTGCATCAGGGCATTTATTATTATTATTATTATTGTAGTTATTGTTGTTGGTGTTGTTGTTGTTGTTGTTGTTGTTGTTGTTGTTGTTGTTATTATTATTATTATTATTATTATTATTAGTATTAAGGCGGCGAGCTGGCAGAACTGTTAGCACGCTGGACAAAATGTTTCGTGGCATTTCGTCTGTCCTTACGTTCTGAGTTCAAATTCCGCCGAGGTCGGCTTTACCTTCCATCCTTTCGGGGTCGATAAAATAGGTACCACTTGAGTACTAGGGTCGATGTAATCGACTATCTTCGTTCCTCATATTTCAAGCCTTGTGCCTATAGTAGAAACGATTATTATTGTTGTTGTTGTTGCTGTCTTGTACAGACTAAACACTCGTCATATTACTAGTTTGAGTACTTATTTGATTGCAGTGTCAAAAGTTATTGTTGAAATTTTGTTATATAACATTTATTAAGGTCACCAAAACCATACAAAGCTGGTTCGTTTGTTTATTTTTCGTCCCTTTTGGCTACAAATTTGAAAAGAAAATTTCAAATTTTGTCTTGTAAAAGTATTAAAAAAAAACATGGTGATGGTTGTTATAGCCAGTGAAATGGAAACAAAAGTGAGAGAAAACTCCGGCACGCTTCAGAGTCCCTCGCCCTTACCTGCATGTGGAATGAGACAAGAACACACTTCAAGTCCAAAGAACTGCACCACTACTACTACTACGGCAAGTAGCAGTAGCAGTAACATCGACAACGTTCACAAAAGCACCAGCAGTAATACAAGCAAAGACGGAATTCTACTCATGGAAGGGAAGGGAAAATATCGTCATTGAGAATTTAAAGTTCAACCGATATGGCAACAAACGAACGTACCGGTAAAAGCAACATTAGCAAAGAATTACCCTAGCAGCAGCGACAACAGCAGCAATGGCAGTGGCAACAATAACACTAGCGACAACAGCAGCAGCAGCAGTAGGGACATCGGCTCTTGTAGCAGAAGCGGTAGAAAGGGCAATAGCAACAGCAGTAACAACATAACCGGCAGCAACAACAGCAACAAGGCTTCTTTCACTGACATGGATGCTAGTTGGGTCCATACGACCCTTATGGGCCCATAGAAGATTTTGTTGTTAAAATTTATGTATAATAAACTGGTTATAATCCTACAACACACAAGATATTTTAACTATCATTTATATAATTCCTGATATTATTTAATTATAAAAAGTATTCCTTTAAATGTTTCAGTCAGGATTTTTTTAAACAACGAATATCTATGAGGGTCCACCCGAGGAAACCACTGCCATAAACGATCTTTCACTTGATAAAGTTTCATAGTAGGTAGATGCTACTAGATTTCGAAAAACTGAGGGGAAAAGGACAGAGCTACCCCTCTCCTGAAACTCTAGCTGTAGCTTCTAGAAAAACGGTCATTCATAGATGATTCAGTGTTGAAACACCTCGACTAGAGAAGCGTTCGGCCATATATTTACGGCAAGGCAGCTCGACCAAATTGAAGTCTTATTATTTAAGATAGAGGCTCTCGCGCTACAGTACTCATTAGTCGCCTTCTGTAGCAAGGGTTTCGTCGTCTCCTTATTTATTCGGGAAGATGAGTGGTAAAGATCAAAATAAGGGGGGTCCCACCAGGTTTAGTTCTCTGGTGGGTCCTAAGATGCATAGTAGTGGAGGGCAGTGATATTCTCCTGAATGTTAAGAAGACAAGGTGGGAGGACTGGATTGGGAGTACACTAGAGGTCCTTCTCTTGACAAGCTGGAGAAGATCCCTGGCCTTATCTCCTTCTTGAATGGAACAGAACTGCAAGTAATTGTGGAGGGCAGACGACAGAAATACCACATCTGTGGAACAATTGATGACCTACGAATGTTTTACCCAAAGAACCAAAACAGGAGAGGAGAAAGGAAAGCCTCATTGCTTCCGATATAATTGCTGCTGCTAGAACAACAGCAACAACTACAACACCAGCAGCAGCGGCGGCAACAACAATAAGAGTGCGAAACAACAGAAGCAGTACCAACTGTAGCAGAAAAGGAAAACAAAGGAGGCGAAATAACACAATCTACACTAGCATCATCAGTAACAGCAGCAACAACTGCAACATTGACAACATCAACAATTGAGGTTGAAACTGTGGAAACAGTAACAGGACTGACACCAACAATATCAACATCAATTCCGTCTGCAATAGAACTAAGGTGAAAGAGTTTATTGACAATAAAACAAATAGTCTCCACCCGGGGGATATCCTAAACCTATATTCACTCTCTTCTTGCCCCTGATCATCCTACATACACAAACACAGACATAGGCAGAATAGAAAACATAGCCCTACACCTCTTCGAGGCACAGACGTCACCCCATACGTCAGGTGATGAGGAGGAAGGCGAAAGGAACGGAAAAGAAAGGAGAAGAATCAAAAAGAAAAGAAAGAAAATACAAAACAACATCAATTCAACATCGGCCTCAAACAACGTTAAATCTTCAATAACAAATGCACCATCATCACCACCACCTCCACTAACAACAACAAAAGATATACAAACGAAACAACAATGGAAAACCAAATACACAAATTCAGCAACAAGTAGAACGATATCAGCATTAACTAAATGCACAACCTCATCCACAATAACAGCAAATGGCACCTATGTCTTACTTTGCGTCGGCAAGAAACAATAATGAACTGCTCTCCTACAATGTACAAAGAGAAGGCACATAGACAAAAGGGGGTGTTAAAAAAACACAATTAATATCCCGGAAGACCTGAAACTAGTTAGACTACCAATAAAGTATTACAGGGAAAGGAAAGAGAGAGAGAGGGGGAGATAGATAGATAGATAGATAGATAGATAGATAGAGAGAGAGAGAGAGAGAGAGAAAGAGAGAGAGAGTGAGAGAAGGAGAGATTTGGGAACCCAAGCGTTATGGCATCGAATAATCTACTTTAGATTTCCCCAAAAAACTCCATACACAAAAGAGATTTTGACACACCCGAGTACCTACAGGAAAACCTTTAGTATAGGTGACCCCGTTCTTTTTCCCTCTCCTCTAACCAGCATGGGGACCTGAAGAGTGGGTAGCATAAATGCGCGTCACCTAGGGTCGCCTGCTCAATGACTTCAGGACGCTAGCTTTAGAGGCGATAGCCATCAGATCAGAATTTTCAGCTGACGATTTGTTGACGATTTTGAGATTTTCGCATCTTTCTTGATCTGGGATGTGGAGCGGTGCTGATTCGGAAAGGCCTGGGCCTCGAGATAGTGTCAATCTTTCTGGACACTGACAGTAACTTGGTCATCCTGGTCATGAACAATAGCGAGAAGTGGTGTATTTGCATTAGTCGCTGCGTATGCCCAGACTAGGGCGTAACAACAGGATTTTTTCAGGTATCTGAAAGTTTTCCTAGGAACGTCCCACTCTTTAGGGTTAGGGTTAGTGGACGCCTGGAACTCCATCTTGGATGCACGCCTGAATTGCAGGGTTATCTGATTAGAGTGTAAAAACCTCGCCAACTTGCTTAGTCATTTCCTACTGATTGGATTTTCCAAATGTGCCAATGTGGTCATGAGAAAACGGCATCGGATCTATCCAGATAGAGTATTCTATAGCCCAGTAGATAAGAGTAGCATAGATTGTCCACAATTCAAAACAGTTGGCTATACATACTACAAATCTTTGATCTGTACGGTCGACTTGGATAAGTTGCATAGACAGGGACAGATTACTGCAAACTGAATGCAACTTTCCCGGCGCTTACAGAGAACAGATTAGCTGATTAGTTAAGAAGATGATGGAGGGTGTTCTGCGCGTATTCGTCCAGTACTGGAGCATTACCCACTCGCGAATTTATGTCGAACACCTGCTGTAGTGTGTAGAACGACTATCAGCTGAGTCCATTATGAAGATCGTCCCGCCATCTTGCTTTCGACAAGAAGGACAAACAATGTTTATGTGTCATGTAGCCTTAGTGAAAGAAGTTGTGCTGGACTAGACCGAAAGGTACCTTCCTCTTTGGCCAAGTTTTCATCAACTCTTTTGAAGTTCCATTTGGAAAGGATAGTGGAGAAGTGAACTACTGCCTTCCAGCAAATTAGTTGAGAGGTGGGTGACTGTAGTAAGAATGGTCCGAGTGTACGAGCCTGCTCTGCATTTGAAAGAAGACGACGAGACAAGGGCACTTGCCTTAGTGGTCACGTCGACCGAGGTTTTGTGGGATTTCTAAGAGCATCCTTTGGAAGTCTTCCCTCTTCGGGACAAATTTTTTTTCTTGTTCGAAATTTTTGCTTCATTATTTTTCTCATTTTAGCGCTTAAACGCCTTTATGTAACCCTGTCACATCATATTGTATTGTATCTTCTTGTACCGTCTGTGGTCTTTGTATAAACCCTAAATGAGGAATAAAGAAATACTCTCGTCCTCGTCATTAGTATTATCATTATTATATAAGGCGGCGAGCTGGCAGAATCATTAGCAAGCCGGGCAAAATACTGAGCGGTATTTCGTCCATCTTTATATTCTGAGTTCAAACCCCGCTGAAATCGACTTTGAATTTCATTTTTCGGGGTAGATAAAATAAATACCTGTTGAGTACCGGGATCGATATAACCTACTCCCTGAAATTACTGGCCTTGTACCAAAATTTGAAACTATTATTATTATCATCATTATTATTATTACTACTATTATTATTATTATTATTATTTATGTGTCTTTATTAGTATTATTACTCTCGCCGGTTTACTTGATGCCAGTCCAACACAGTTTTTGTTTTTATTTTGCATTTTGTCCTTGTACAGCTCCTAACGTCTTGGGTTTCTGTGATCAGTAACCGAAATCATCATCATCATCATCTTCATCTTCGTCATCATCATTGTTGTTGTCGTCGTCGTCGTCGTCGTCGTCGTCGTTGTTGTTATTATTTTCATGACCATTGCTTCTCGTCTGTCCGAAATCAAACGATAAATCGGCAATAAACGAAATATTATTTCGTGAATATTTATTTCTATAGAGACGCATTATTTGCTGCTAAAGAGAAGACGGGCATTAAATTTGTATACATATACACAAATACTCAATTTCCTGTTTATAGATAAATGTATATTTCTATGTGCGAGCAAATACATTTCAAGTCA
>NC_068983.1:73541812-73545604 GCF_001194135.2 Octopus bimaculoides
CACTCTATAGCGTTCACAAAATATAGCTAATCGAAATATTGGAATTATGCTCATATGAATGATATACTCTTTACACTTTTTACTCTTTTACTATAGGCACAAGGCTTGAAATATATGTATGTGTGTGTGTGTGTGTGTGTGTGTGTGTGTGTGTGTGTGTGTGTGTATGTATGAATGTGTGGAGAGTACAATATGAGAGGGGGTATATAAATTTATATAACACATTCTGGTTGAATCCATGCGTCAACATGTACATTCTTGCGACATGGTAACCTTTAATTTAATGAAGGTATCCTTGGCGTGAAGAGTAGCCAGCGGTATACCCCTCGCTTGGATTTTTTTTACCACTTCCGTGGTTTCGCTCGCTATGAAACATATGTAACTCCATTCCGTAACTCTTGTATATAACTTTCAGACACATTTACCCAATGTACGACCGTATCGATAAATAAATTCCATAAGTAAATTACAATCACTCCTAAATACGTAACTAAATAAGGGTATCTATTGCAGACCCAAGAATTATTGGTATATGTCGTTGACGAAGGAAAGTAGTTTTATACAAAGCCAGAAACCCAGGGTCAGGAATTATCCAATTCTCACTAGTTTATTTATCTATTTGTCTTCTCACCTTGTGGTGTATTGATACATGATGTGGTTTTAGAGTCAGGTTTTGAATGCTATTTCAAGCATGGTGATATCTCTTATATACCCTTATTTATAAGTTTAATAATAATTATAACCTATAAGGTTTTTTTCTTCCCATGCTGCCACTTGATTTGATCGTTATTTAAATAACGATCTTATCTTTATATATACATACATACATACATGCATGCATACATACATACATACATACATGCATACACACACACACACACACACACACACACACACACACACACACACACACACACACACACACATATATATATATGTATATATATATATATATATCATGGACTGTTCCGTAGTTAGACGACGTATGAGCGTTCGGCAATTTCATGCCGAACAACTGCACAGAAGATTTGTTTATAGTGATCAAATGTTTCTGTTCACATAAGTTCACTTCTTCCAGCAAATCGACATTACCAGTACAAGTGCACCGTGTGCCACATGTCAGATACCGAAATGATCGCAAAGGAGCGTGGAATTATATGCTTTGCTCAAGAAGAAAGCGCAACACCTTGTTTGCGAATGTAAACCACGATCTCGAAATCGTGAGTGCAATACCCTAATCACTAAGCCACACGCACACACACACACACACACACACACACACACACACACACACACATATATATATGAGAAGGAAAAGGAAAATGGAGATTGGAAAGTTAATTGTTTATTATTGACAGCAAATTAATCATCTTCACTTACAGCTGTTTCAATTAATACTCAGTAAATATTAAGCAAATATTAAATTCATATTTATATGACCTGAGTATAATACCTTCAGAGGGAAAAAGATATACCCTTAGATATTTTATATGTGTTTATGGATTCATTATAGCAGACTGAATGATACGGTTTATGATTTGTATTGTTATATGTTCGGGCAAGGGGTTTACAGGCTGATTGGAGATAAGATAGAGTTGGTAAATAGAATTAGATGAATAAATGAATAAATTATATAGAAAATAGAGGTAATTTAAATATGAATAAGGTAAGTTTATAGTTAATAAAAGAATGGAATATTCGTTTATAAGGTATAAATAAAGTTATGAAAATTTGTATATACGTAAGTACGCACGTATACATATACACACACACACACACACACATACATACATATTTATACACATACGCATACTAGCTGAATTTCCCGGCGTAGCCCGGGTTACTGCTGTTCTTATTCAGATTAGTAAACAATAAATATAAAGATATATTCTCATAATTACTTCAAAATATCTATATTTTATTGAAAAATAACCAAATTGTAATGATAATAGAATTTAGATCTGAACATCTGTCAATTTTGAAGCACTTCAGGGTAAACAATATTAATTGTGTAATCTTTTGTTGGTGTCCAAATGAATAAATTGTTGCTGCTTCCAACACGTGAGCAACTAACATAGAGCTGGCCGTGGGAGAAGCATGTAGTAGAGGGATCAAATGTAACCACCTTGAGGGATTGACCCTGAGATTTGTTAATTGAAATACCAAAATTTAGTTTCACTGGAAACTGAAGCGTCTTAAATTCAAATGGAATATTTGTAGGTGTGAGAGGACTTTTTGGAATAAAGAGATTTTCTCCTTTGTAACTACCTGTTATGAGTGTTGCCAAGTAGGACATGGAGCTTCATGGACGTAACAATTAAGTGAGTTCCATTACACAGGCGAGGTGGGTCAAGATTCTTAAGCAACATAATGGGAACACCAAGTTTTAGTGTCAAGTTATGCGGTGGCATCCCAATGGGTTTAAATGTGTTCAGAAATTCAACAGGGTATTGAATAGCCTGATCTTCATCGACCGTTGTGTGAATTGGTGGAAAAGTCATTTCTGATGTATCTGTTAACTTTTGAAGAAGTTCATGATTGAGTTTATCAACCATTTCATTAGTTGGAGCCAGTATAGCTCTTTCACATAGCCAGTTTACATCAGTGTAATTGACAATCACACATACACTGACACACACAAACACATACACTGACATACACATACACTCTCACATACACTTACATATACTAAAACAGACACACAGACATACATTTTCGAAACGAACGCGCAAACACACACACACACTCAAAGACACATACACATACATATACAAAATGTGTCGTCGTCGTGGTATAAAATGTCCTTTAGGGACAGGTTTAGGGTTAGGGTAATGGTTAAGGTTTGGATAGGGTTAGGGTTACGGTAAGTGTAAGGTTAAGGTTAGGGTTAGTGCATGGGTTTATGTTAGGGTTAGGGTTAGGATTAGGTTTAGGTTAGGGTTAGTTTTAGGGTTAGGGACAAGGTTAGGTTTAGGAATAGTGTTAGGGATAGGTTAGGGTTATGCTAGGGGTAAGCTCAAAGTTATCGTTAGGGTTAGGATTAGGCCGAGGGTGAGAGTTAGCGTTCGGTTTAGGGTTAGGTTTAGGGTTAGGATCAGAGTGAGGGTGAGGGTTAAGGTTAGGATAGGGTTAGGGTTAGGGGTAGGGTTAGAGTTAGAGTTACAGTTAGGGTTGAGGTTTGGGAATGATTAAGGTTACTTTATCCCTGGGCGAATCAATGTCATCTGAGTGAATTTGGTAGACGGAAATTTTGAGGAAACTCGTCGATCTGTTTATGTGTGTATGTGCGTGTGTGTATGTGTGCTTGAGTTTCTTCTCTCCACACAGTTTGACGACCGGTGTTGTTTAGTTTACGTTCCTGAAAGTTAAAGGTTCAGTAAAAGATACCAATAGAATAAGTACTAGACTTTAAAAGATATGTACTGGCGTCAGTCTTTTCGATTAAAACTCTTCAATGCGGTGCCCCAGAATGGCCGCAGACCGATGACTGAAACATGTAAAGATAAAAGATAAGATAACACTGTACTGTTTCAGTAAGTACATCACGTCGCAGGAAAAGGTATTGCTTTGATTACAATCTAAGGTAGCTGCTGAAAATATATGTATTGTCTCCCAATACAATCAATATTTTCGATCGCATATTGTGGATTTAAAAGGCTTATATCTCGTCTGTTTACTCTTGCATCATAAAAGATTAACATTCGAAATGTGTCTTTATGCATGTATGTATGTATGTATGTATGTATGTATGTATGTATGTATGTGTGTGTGTATGTATGTATGATTGAATGA
>NC_068983.1:73545627-73549550 GCF_001194135.2 Octopus bimaculoides
ATGTGTCTTTATGCATGTATGTATGTATGTATGTATGTATGTATGTATGTATGTATGTGTGTGTGTATGTATGTATGATTGAATGAATGCAAGTATGTATGTATGTATGTATGTATGTAAGTATGTATGTGCGTATGTACCTCTATGTATGAATGAATATATTAATGAATGTGTGTATTATGTTCTTTCATTCTTTTATGCTTCTCAGGCCAAATGCTGTGGCCATGGTAGGGCATCGCCAGTATTCTCACCTTTTCAATGGCCATTCTTGTATGATTAGCTTTAGGTGAATGAGGGAGTTTGATATTACTGCCCTCCTTTGAGTTTTTGCTGTGATGTAGGTTTCATCTGGGACCTTGTACTGCAGGCGGTCAAGTTGTTTCTTGAAAACATCCATCTATCCCTGCTCCATATAAATCTCTCAGATATTTTGGCAGGATATTGAATAGCTGTGGGCCTTTGAAGCCCAAGCTATCGCAGTACACGGTTCTCACGCTAGACGGGATGGCTATGTATGTATGTATGTATGTATGTATGTATGTATGTATGTATTTATGCTTGAAACAGTGAGATGATGTCCAGTTTGGTGCCAAGCCTTCTTCAAGGATCTTCCTATATATATCACCGCATATCTCTCTCGTCTTCGCGCCAGGGAGTAGAGTTGTAACTCTGTCAGTCTCTCTCAGTAGCTCAGCTGTTCCATTTAAGCAATATTCCTGGTGTAGCATCGCAGAACTGCCTCAAGTTTCGCTATTAATTTGACATTGTGGCGTGACCACAGTTGAACGCAGTAGTCCAGACAGGTAAGGACAAATGTAATCCATAGAACTAGCATAGTTTTCTGGTCCTTTGTTCTGAAATTTCTCGGAATCCATTCGTCTGCACATTGTCACCATGTTGCTGATATATACACGAAGCGGGGCGTTGTTGCTCATCTCAATCTCCAGATTACGCACTGTACTCGACCCTGGGATTGCCGCTCCTTTTGGTCTAAAGTATCTTTGTTACGGTATGTTAAGGCAAGTTCTCTGAGAGCGGAGGCATTGGAATTTTACTGCATTAAATTGCATGTTACTTTCTTAAACCCATTTATATATGGCATCTAGGTCTTTCTGTAGAAGATTAGCATCGAAAAGATCCGCGACTGCTTTGACTACTTTTGTGTCGTTGGCATAGCTAGTAAATGTGGATGTTTGTGCAACTGATGGCCTGTCCGAAAGAGCTACCATAAACAGTAGCAGTCCCAAGACAATTCCTTGAGGCACTTCACTCGCTATTATTGTCTTCTTGGAGAGAGCCCCATTGGCTTCCACTGTCTGGCTCCTGTCTTATAAGAAGACATGTAACCACTCTCCATGTTTTCCGACTATGCCGAGTGGCTTGCGACATATCACCCTGCGATCAACCTTAGCAAAAGCCTTTGCAAAATCGAGATATATCACATCCACGTTCGAGAGATTCATTAATAGTTTCAGCACCCATTTATAATGCTGCAGAAGCTGTGTAAGGCAGCTTCTTCCAGTCCAGAAACCAAGCTGTGTAAGGCAACTTCTTCCAGTCCAGAAACCAAGCTGTGCATCAGGGAGCAAGCCATTATCTTCTAGGAATGTGATCAGCTTCCACTTGACAAAGCGTTCCATGACATTGCTAACATGTGAGGTTAGAGAGGCAGGCCTATAACTTTTAGCATCAGCTCTGCGACCTTCTTTATGGATAGGACATATGACTGTTTTTAACTTCCTGGTAAGCCTCCTATTTGTAAGGAAGCTTTGGAAGAGGATCTACAGTGGTCTTGCTAGAGCCCCTTTGCATTTCTCAAGAAGGATTGCTGGAAATCCATCAGGGCCTGTGGCTGAGTTTAAGGTAATTTCATCAATGGCCGATATTACATCAGTTTCCTCTATTTCGAAGTTATCAATAATTGCCATCTCTCTGTGTAGAACTGTGGTGTCGAAAAACCTATCAGGCACAGCTATATGAAAGTATCCCAACTGAGTTGTGAAAACACTTTTGTATTGCACATTCAGTATTGTACTTCTCCTCTGGGAGGGTCTGCAGTTAGTGAGCTATTTTGTTTGAATAGTGGCCCTATATTGTACCGTATTGAAGCAGACTCTTTTGCAAATCTGTAGAAGGCTTTAGGGCTTCTCTTTACATTTTTTTACAGACCTGGCTTCTTTTTTCTACCCTCTCCTTTTCATGGAAGTGTTTGAGTTCATTTTCAGTCTGAAGCTATGTTAAGAAATTGAAAGGCTACATTGAATAATGTTGTTCTGGATAATCTATCTTTTATCTTTTATTTGTTTCAGTCATTAGACTGCAGCCATGCTGAGAGAACGAGAGAGAGAGAGAGAGAGAGAGAGAGAGAGAGAGAGAGAGAGAGAGAGAGAGAGAGAGAGAGAGAGAGAGAGAGAGAGAGAGAGAGAGAGAGAGAGAGAGGAACAGGGAGAGATAGGGGGAGTTGTCGCTACTTTAGTGTGTGGTCTACCTCCTCTTCTACACTACGGCATGCAATTTACACTACAAGAACTTTATACTGCAAGATGATAAAAACAAGTTGAATAATATTGCATAATGATTTATTATTAATGTCATACATAACTGATACAAACGATTTAAATTTAAATCCTTTCATGAAACACTCTTCGTATATCATTTAGGAGTGGCACAAATCTGTCGTATCTTTTTTCATTACTTACCAGCAAATGTGATCAAAGTATGACTGGAAAAGCTCACTACTAACCCTAACCCTTACCTTAGTCCTAAGCACAATCAATAAATTCATACCACGAAAGGTCATAAAACCAGCGGAAGTCTCAGGAGACATATCAGGTCATTTCACAAAGTAGATTAAGAATAATGCGGTTGACCGTACGCTAAAGCAACATCGAGTTGTTGCCATTCAATTGTCACTAACTGAAAACTTTTATATGATACTTCTCTAGTTATTCTATGATTTTACAGTGCACTTCGCTGATGTCAAATAGCCAATGATCGGATTGACTCCATATGGCATTCTATTTTTAATAAATTTTTATTAATTCAAATTCCGGTGTTATCTTCCCTGCTTTTATTGATTGGAATTCATAATTAAGATAATTATTCCTCCACGTGTGCTTGTGTGTCTGTGTTTGTCCCCCCCCCCCACCATCGCTTAACAACCGATGCTGGTGTGTTTACGTCCCCGTAACTTAGCGGTTCGGCAAAAAGAGACCGATAGAATAAGTACTAGGCTTACAAAGAACAAGTCCTGGGATCGATTTTCTCGACTAAAGGCGATGCTCCAGCATGGCTACAGTCAAATGACTGAAACAAGTAAAAGAGTAAGAGTAAAGAGTAATAAACGTATACTTTCAGTTAATTAATATTTCTCGGTTCATTCTTAGCAGCATTTCGTCTGTCTTTACGTTCTGAGTTCAAATTCCGCCGAGGTCATCTTTGCCTTTCATCCGTTCTGGGTCGATAGAATAAGTACCAGTTGAACACTGAGGTCGATGTAATAGATTTACTCCCTCGAAGTTGTTGGCCTTGTGCCAAAATTCGATACCAATATTTCTCGGTTCATTATATTGTGTATGTCCTAATGTGTGGAGGCGCAATAGCCCAGTGGTTAGGGCAGCGGACTCGCGGTCGTAAGATCGCGGTTTCGATTCCCAGGCCGAGTATTGTGAGTGTTTATTGAACGAAAACACCTAAAGTTCCACGAGGCTCCGGCAGGGGATGGTGGCGAACCCTGCTGTACTCTTTCACCACAACTTTCTCTCACTCTTTCTTCCTTTATCTGTTGTACCTGTATTTCAAAGGGTCAGCCTTGTCACACTGTGTCACGCTGAATATCCCCGAGAACTACGTTAAGGGTACACGTGTCTGTGGAGTGCTCAGCCACTTGCACGTTAATTTCACGAGCAGGCTGTTCCGCTGAT
>NC_068983.1:73550844-73553778 GCF_001194135.2 Octopus bimaculoides
CACACACACACACACAAGCACACACATATATATATATATATATGTATGCATGCTTGTATATGTGCGTATACTTACATGCATATATATGTATATAAGTATATATACGCATACATACATGCATACGTCTATATACATATAACATATATATATATATATACAAGTATATATGCATATATATGTATATATATATACATATATGCGCATATATACATACATATATATATATATATATATATATATATGCGTATATATACATATGTATGTATGGTGCGTGTGCATATACACAATAGAGTGCAATACATACGTACATACATACATACATACATACATACATAATACGTATATATATATATACACACACACATATATATACACACACACATATATACATACACACATATATACATATATACATATATACATATATACGTACATATATACATATATGTTTGTATGTACGTGTACATGTATATATAAACTAACGCATACATATATCTAAAAAAGAAAGGAGTGAAAAAGAGAGCAGGAGACAGGAAGTGAAGGAGATAGGGGAGGAAAAGACATTTTTTTTCATATAGGTATAGCTATAGGCACACTTCACAGCTATAAGCTGCAAGAGAAAGTACGCTATATAAAATAACGTCCCTTGCGTTATCTCTCAGTGCCTAAGGTTGAAGCTTTGTAATGGGGTTGCTCACAGTAACATGTGTCCACTAATGGAAAAACAACTTTGTTATATCCTTCCGCGAAAGCCCCTTTTTTAATGCTTCGTGTAAAGAAGAGCAATTTTGATCTGAAGGTTGATTCTTTGATGAAGTTACTCTGTTGAAACTTCAACATTCAGAGCAAATAGAGAGCCTAGGCATTTTTTTTTCTTCTGATTCTGATGTACTGGGTGTCTCATAATGATGGGATACGTTTAATTTGTAGCAATTGTAATTTATTCATAATAAATACTGTACTTGATCCAGTCGTTATTTGCGTTTGAAATGTATTCCATCGTTATAGACAATCCCATTGTTATAAGACACTCTGTGTTAGGCACAAATGTATTTCTTTCCCAAACAGATCGCAGTTCATATTCGAGGTTCTGACGAAACTATAAGTCCACTGCATCTTATAGCAGCAATATCTGTAAGCAGATGAAGTTCATAAGATAATTATTTATTCCTTCGTCAACTCACTTTCTTATTTGGAAGAAATATGAAGAAAAAAACTGTAATGAATGAAAAGAAATCGGAAATCTTTCTCTGTAACTGTATTTCCATTTTCCATGTATTTTATATTACTTCCGACCATTTACGCCAGTATATGAAAGAAATTGTGTTGCAAGCCAACAAGATATTTTCTATGCGGCTCCAGATTCGCTAGAAACAGCAGCCAAGCCAACCCCTATTTAAAAAAAAAATTTTTTTACAAAATGAAGGAGGCATTACTCGATGTATTTTATAGATATATAAAAAGCGGATATGAAATTCATTTGATCATATCCTTTTTAAACATCAGAATGAGAAATTCGTATTCCTTATATCTGATTTCTATTTTGGTATAACCCACCGTTCAACGAGTATATGGCATGGTAATGTGATGAAACGTTTACTTATTATCTAAGAAACTCACTAAAGAAGCAATGTTCTGATTAATAAATTAGCAATCAGCTTCTTTTCATTGTTCCTTTTTATGTTTGCTAGTAATGATTGATAAACCACACACAAAAAAGCACAAAAAGTTATAACAGACGACGTTTATACAAATAAATGTTCTTTCTAATTTCTGGTGCAAGGCCAGCAATTTCGAGGGGAAGTGCAAGTCGATTACATCGACATCCGTACTTGACATGTACTTTATTTTACAAGTACCTTACTTTATCGACCCCGAAAGAAGGAAAAGTAAAGGTGACTCAGAACGCAAAGCGCCCGAAGAAACGTCATTAAGCAAATTGTTTGACGTTCTGCCAGCTCGCCTGCAAGTAGACCAGAGAAAAACACAGCATCTAATTTATTGTTGAATTTGGGAAACAATTAGCAACATTGTCTTAAGTAGCAGTACTCACTTCTTGACCAATCATCCATCATATTTTAATAATTTGCAAAATGTATTGAATGACTCGTAATGTCTGTTATTGCTTTAAGTGTGAGAGAGGAATCAACATCGCGCATGGAAACTACTTGTGAGATTTAGAGCTATGCCAAGGCGATTTCAAATCTTCGTCAAGAAACTCTGTTGGACCAAGACTATAGTTATTAGGAATCTTATAGAGAAACGGTTAGTGGAACAGGGTCTTTACAGAAAAAACCCCCGCTGAAAGACAAGCAAGACGTCGGCAAGACGTAGGCACGACGTAGGCACGACGTAGGCAAGACGTACGCATGCAATAGCATCCCAGCTGTAACTTTCAAACTAAGCACCAAGAAATAGCATATGTTTGAAAAACTCTTAGAAGAGGAAGTATAGTGTCCAGAGCCTTTATAGTCCTTTCCAGATTACAGTCTCTCCCTGATTGGTGAAGTTGTCCATCTAGGGCTTCTACACATTGTATGATTTGGAAAGTTCTAAAGATAGTAACTGAAGGGCGATTTAGGTAATGAGATACAAAAGAGATAACGAGGGGAGCAGAGACGGGCGAATTCAAATGGATGTAGATGAAGGTAGCTGTATACAACTTTTTAGTTCATACAAGAGGCTGATGTTGTGATGGTCAGAGTTAGATCGTGAAGATACATTACGCCTTTTCACTGTCGCTCACATTATGGTAGTAAATGAAAGTTTGATAATATTAGGACGATTTTATTTGATATACCCTAGAAAAGAGATTCTCAACTGGAATCCATATAGCTCCTAAGGATCCATATATGAATTTTGGGGGTTCACACAACGAAATAAGTTCGGAATCCACAACTGTATTTTAAGGATCCCTGAGCAAATTTTGCTTTA
>NC_068983.1:73554277-73555730 GCF_001194135.2 Octopus bimaculoides
GTCTTACAAATGTGCATACAATTCATAGGATGTCTTTCCAAACTACGTCCTGGCATGCTTCTGCCTTTACGTCCAACACTTGATAATAAACAACTGATAGTTATTGTAACAAGTATAGCTATATTTAAGCCACATGCAAACAAGCAATATTTGAACCAATACTAAAGTCCAACGATTGCCAACTAAATAAAATATTTCTCTGCTGTCAGTATTTGAATATATTTATTAAAGCCAACAATATACAGAAAACATTATATTACTATACATCTATGTGTGGCAATATATTTCTGTTGCATTTCATTTTTCGTGTAACCAATTTCATCTTTTGTATAACCTGTCGATCATCTATCATGTGACTTATTGAATAAAGTTGAGCCAAATAACTTGATAAAACAGTAGATTATAGAAAAAAGCAAAAGTAACTTTCTGTTATTCAGCTCAGTAATCACTGACAATTTATTAGGACTGACTAACCTCGAGATTTTAATTATTATTATTGAGCGAGAGAGCAGTGCTTGCCGTCAAAGTGACACTGGGTTAAAATATACGAAGCCCAGTATAGTTATCATAACTACCCGTTTGATAAGGGTACACCAGGCACATGCATCACAACTATATGTGCGCGATATGCAGATCGCATATCAAGATAAACAGCGCATGATCTTGCAGGTGGGATTCAGTTAGAATTTTCTTCAGGTTGAGTAGCCCATCCTGCTCAAAAGGTCCCTGAATAAGGTTTCTTTAAGGATGTTGAACGAAACACCCATGTTTCCAAAGGTGAATTATCCAAACCCCAAAGAATTCCTCTCAGCACATGGCTATGATACTCCCCTATTACTTCTGCTCGTGATCAGAGATGCACATATCGTCAGCCACCAAGGGACATGCTCAACTGGTTATGGTCAAACAACTGACAAGCTATTATGTTGTATTAAGCAGAATATTTGCTGTAGCCCATCTTTTATACCAAGGCAAAACAATGTACATTATTATTATTATTATTAGTATTCAACAGTCTTATTTTTATCACGCGCTTTTGCTGTACTACGGAGCGCAGCTCTGTGTGCCTTGGGTATGTACTGTGGTTTGTTGTGGTGTTTTTATTTTCGTTGTATTGAATGTGTTTTACGTAGGGTGTGTGCGGTGCCTAGTGGTGCTATTTTCTGTACGTTATATATACTTGTAAGTACTGGTATTTTATGTATTTATCTGGATGCTTTTTTTATTATCATACCTAATGCGCCTACTATGATACGAATTGCTTCTGATTTTAGGCTCCACATTTGAGTTACCTCTATTTCCAGGTCTTTGTATTTTGAAAGTTTCTCCGTTTCTTTTAGAGAAACATTGTCAACCGTTGGCACCTTGGGCAAGTGTCTTCTACTATAACCTCGGGCCGACCAAATTTTTGAGTGGATTTGGTAGACGGATACTGAAACATGCCCGTTGTATA
>NC_068983.1:73555951-73558000 GCF_001194135.2 Octopus bimaculoides
TTTGTTCTTTTTTAGAAACGCTGAGATGTATTGTAAGATACAGAAATAAATTTATTTCTCAAACGCGTGATAATGCTATAAATAGTGTGATCAGGATAAATTATCCATTTATTGCAAAAAAATACGTTACTGGCCAGCCATGAGACTCGAACTCACATCTCTGTGATTACGCGTCAAGTGTTTTACCATCAAACTAAACTGCCCATGTATGGATTTGTGTGTGTGTGTGCGTGTCTGTGTCTGTACCTCCAGCCATTGTCTGACAACCGATGCTGGTGTATTTATTTCCCCATAATCTAGCAGTTCGGCAAAAGAGACCGATATAATAAATACTAGGCTTAAAAAGAATAAATCCTGGGTTCGAATTCTTCGACTTAAACCCTTGAAGGTGGTACTCCAGCATGGCCGCAGTCAAATGACTGAAACAAATGAAAGAATAAAAGAATACGCCGCGTTAGTGCAATCTGATAGGAAGCTACGAATCCTGAAAATGACGGATGGATGAAGGCCGGTAGTTTCAATAGATTCACATGCCAGACATGATGACACAAGAAAGGAAGGTTCTGGGGAATCTGGTTTTACAGAACTGTACTAATGGTCATTAAGGAGATAGAAGAGATGGAGAGTTGGAAGTATTTGGTGAATATATGGGTTAGCTTCGGGAAATTATGGTTGAGGGTTAATCGAAGGGACGTTACCAGGGCTGGCGATCTTGTTGGCTTGAAGCGACTGCACGTACTTTTACACATAGTGTGTTTGTATGCAAAGTGAGTGAATCTGATTGGTTGAAATGAGACAGATGTGAAAATTTACCATTTACGTTGTGTGGAGCAGGATGCAAAGCAGACATCAAAGGCGGAGACTTTCTTTGCAGGAGTACTGCTCATAGAACCATCGTTCATAAGAAGTGGAGCAGAAAAGGATTCTGCAGAATTGGCTGAGATGGAGAAGGAAATTTGTTAACCATTCATCCATATCTGCGCTTCGTTCACAAAGTCACAGACACACTAACATTAGCACAAGAAAAAGCACACATACACTCATACACACACACTCATACACACACACATTCATGTACATACACACACGCGCGCGCACGCACACACACACACACACACACAGCTAACAGATTTTCTTCATGGTCCACAAGCTGCTAGAAACAGTAGTCAAATCTCCTTATCCAAATTTAACTCTAATATAATGTTCTTTTCTACTCTAGTCACAAGGCCCGAAATTTTGGGGAAGGGGACCAGTTGATTAGATCGATCCCAGTACGCAACTGGTACTTAATTTCTCGACCTCGAAATGATGAAAGGCAAAGTTGACCTCGGCGGAATTTGAACTCAGAACGTAGCGACAGACGAAATACCGCTAAGTATTTCGCCCGGCGTGCTAGCGTTTCTGCCAGCTCACCACTTTACTCTAATATAATGTTAGATACACCAAGGTCGAAAACAAAAGACGAGATGGTCGTGATTGAAATGCCTATCACATATAAATACATACTTACATACATAAATACACACACATAAAAATACATACATATATGCATGAGAATGTGTGTATATACATGTATAAATTCCGTCTCTATTTGTGTGTATGTGTGTATACATATGTGCATGCGTGAGTGTGTGTGTATGTATATATACATATATATATATGAGAATATATACATATGAGCATATATATATATCTGACACAGAACTCCATACTCGTGAATGTGTACTCTCGATATGTCGATGATATCAACTTAGTGGTAAAGACACCCCCACAAGAGAGTACCCCTGAAATAGAAATAGAAACTAAGACTATGGAGAGCATCCAGCGAATAGCTAACTCCATCCACCAGAGTATTAGAGTTACGATAGACTACCCTACTAAACACCCTAACCATAGATTACCTGTATTAGATACTGAACTCTGGCTAGAAACTAAGAACAATAAAACCAGAATCCTCCATTCACACTATACAAAACCTATGGCCTCCAAGTACCTGACCCACCGGAACTCGGCTATTGCGGACAATGCCAAATTCAACATATTGATGGC
>NC_068983.1:73559800-73564919 GCF_001194135.2 Octopus bimaculoides
CACACACATACACACACACAAACAAACACACACACACGCACACACACACACACACACACAGATTGTCTTTAATAATGTCCTAATAGAGATACCTATTTTCACGTAAAAATAGTTTAAATTAGTGGTTCTCAACCAGGCTTTCCGGGGTCCACATAACATTTTGTCCAAATTTACGTGCAATAAATTGCTGCCTACACTAGCGAGCCAATCTTGACGAAACTTTGCATACATGTTAAACTAACATCCAGTTGAATTATAGGCTAATTGGATTTCAATAAAAATCTACAATGAAATCCCCTGGGGGCGGGGCACATGTTTACAAATTAATAACACAACTACTGATATGGATTAAGTAAGGCTTCTGTAAGACTCAGCTATGCACTCCTTCATGAAAAGAGGGTGCGACTTTTGTGAGAACAACTCAGCTTTCCAAAAGGAAAATAAATCTGCATGCAGTGCCCGTATGTTACGCTAAGGTCACTTTAAGAACACGGTCAACTGCAGGATTCGTCGATAAGACATAGAACAATGTAATGACCAATGACCTGGAAGTTGGTTCACCATGAGATTAATTTGATGAATTAAATGCAAATCACCATAACATTTTAATCATTTTTATCGCGCAACGTGAGATACAGCCACGCTACGATAAGCTGTGACACGCGACAACGCCTGCTTCAATATGCAGACTATTTGTCAATGTATTTGTAAATCTATCTATTTATCTCATTTATTTTGTTCAGATGCATATTTGTTAGTTAAAATAATATAGAGGCAGTCCTTATTCACTCATTAATCGAATTAATAGTTTGTAATACCTATTTTTAGCAATAAACTATTACCATAAACGACGGGTTGGGCATAAAGACGGGAACTGAACAGGAAACAGGATAAGACATGGAACAGTATAATGGTAAACGGGGACAGGAAATAAGCCCCGCTTTCCAGGTATTACCGGTTAACTCATTTATTTTACTCAGATGCATATTCGCTTGTTAAAATAATATAGGGGCATTCCTTATTCACCCACTAATCGTATTAATAGTTTGTAATACCCTATTTTTAGCAATAAACTATTACTATAAAGGTTCATAAAATATTTAATGGCTTAATTACACCTAACTGATTCTAAAATTTATATGTTGACATAGGATTGGGGATAGGAATGGGAGCGAAACTAAAACGAGAACTGAACAAGGAACGGAATAGGACATTAAAAAAAAAATGAAAAACAGTGTAATGGGAACTGGAACTGGAAATAACCCCCGCTTTCCGGGTAATACCGGGCAATTCAGCTACTACACTAAACACATGCACAATATTTCGTTACAGATACAGGCAGACAGACGCACACATGTGCACACATCAGCTGTTACACACAACACACACGTTAGACTCACTCACCCCGTTCACAAATACACGCTCACACGCACCATTCTCACGTACAGACACACACGCTTGCGCACTTTAGTTCGTTGGGGGTCACCATTACCTTTATTATTATTATTATTATTATTATTATTATTATTATTATTATTATTATTATTATTTCTCTTTCATTCAACCCCTTTTTTCCAGTCATTTCACCATGCTGGACCGTTGAATGCTGCACTTTTTTATTCTCTCTCCGCTTTTTTTTTTTTTCATTTTCTCTCCATTTTCCCCTCAATCCTTTCTATCGAAGAACGTAGGCTCGAAACGTAAAAGACTTTCCCATTTTTCCCGAGAATTAAATTAATACACCTGCTTGTTGTTCCTACACCTGTCTCCGTCTTTTGCTTTCTGTGAATCCGAACTGTATGTATGTATGTATGTATGTATGTATGTATGTATGTATGTATGTATGTATATATATATGTATATATATATGCACGTCGGGCTTCTTTCAATTTCCGTCTACCAAATTCACTCACAAAGCTTTTGTCCGTCCGAGGCTATAGTAGAAGACACTTGTCCAAAGTGCCACTGAACCCAGAATAAGGGACCGAACCCAGAATAGCGAGGCAAGAAAGGAAACCTCAAAAGTTCATTACGCTGAAAATGTTGTTGTTTTTGCGAGTGTTTTGTCCCATATCATCCCTGATTAAGGGGCCCATACCTTCTCACTCATACGCACGCGTGCAAACACACGCATGCGGGTAAACACATGCATCTCACACACACCTACACATACGGACACGTACAGAAGCATACTAAGTCAGATTGAGTTTATCATTTTACTTTTGTAATCATCGACACCAGAACCATCAAATACAGCTACAAAGGATATTCGTTTGTAGACTATATAATAAATGAAAGAAGACGAGGGGACGAAGCGAAGGTGGCCACACATACACAATGAGACCCGCGCATACACGCGCGCGCACATACGCACACACAATCTCAAGCAGAGTGTCTTATTTTACCATTTTAATCATCGATTTGCGATCTAGCAGACACAATTACAGACGGTGTTTTTTTTAAAGATTGTATGAAATTAAACGAAAAGATAAAAGGTACATTCTCACACACACACACACACACACATACACATGCAAACACTGGAGTGTGTTATTTCTTTACTACCCACAAGGGGCTATACACAGAGGGGACAAACAAGGACAGACAAACGGATTAAGTCGATTATACCGACCCCAGTGCGTAACTGGTACTTATTTAATCGACCCCGAAAGGATGAAAGGCAAAGTCGACATCGGCGGAATTTGAACTCAGAACGTAGCGGCAGACGAAATACCTATTTCTTTACTGCCCACAAGGGGCTACACACAGAGGGGACAAACAAGGACAGACAAACGGGTTAAGTCGATTATATCGACCCCAGTGCGTAACTGGTACTTAATTTATCGACCCTGAAAGGATAAAAGGCAAAGTCGACCTCGGCGGAATTTGAACTCAGAACGCAGTGGCAGACGAAATACCGCTAAGCATTTCGCCCGGCGTGCTAACGTTTCTGCCAGCTCGCCGCTGGAATGTGTACATAAAAATACACACATACACATGCACGTATAGATATAACACTCACGTATTCTCACAAGTACAGACAAAGACGTACTCAAACACATGTACTCGCATACCAACTAAATATACTCGAGACGTTGAAAATAAAAGCCAAATTTCTCTCCAATGAAAAAAGAAGACAGAAATTCAGCTTTCATATTTTCAAGATGTTCGAGAATGAAAATGAAATGGGAGTGAAAGATACAACTCGTTGTCTTTGTATCAAAATGGGCTAACTGGACATACATTCTATGTACAGTTAGCCCATTCTGATACTAAGGCAACTGTTCTGAAAAAAATTGTTAATTATCCCTTAGGAGGGATAAAATTACACACTAGATATTTAGAGGCGTGGAGGTATTCAAACATTTTGGACCTTTCATTTAAGCTATGTGCTATTTGATGTAAGGATAGAAACTTATTTAAACGCAATTTGTAACAAAGTACGACAATCGATGTATTTTTTCTAATTTTGAATGCATTCGAGCATCTTTCTACCATAAATCAAATACACTTGCATAAAAATTCGTGTTTTACTCAAATCTTTGAATGATTGAACGTGCTGATATAAACGGGTCTTGAATTTATTCTCAGTCAGTCCACTATAAGACTTCAACATGCAGTTATTGTCGATTTGTACAATTGAAAGGACGACTGTTTAGAGCAATACAATTAGAGATTGTACTATTGATAGGAAGTAATTTTGAATTGAAATAGTTAATTGGACTAGCTGTAAGAATGGTCAACTTTAATAGACTTTTCGATAAGGGTCTTATGATTGCTATGATTCGATGAGAAATAAAAATAAATTTAAGCAAGGAATCTTTTTGCAATATTTGTTCTTGCACTTTAGAAATTTATACCACAACATATTTCTTGGTTTATTTTTATGCTTTGAAGCATTTGGACCATTTGTTCATTGTAATTTTATCGGGAAACCCGCAATTTTAAAGGGGCTTCATTAAATTGAATTTCTTGGCGTGTTAGGTGGTTGAATAGAATTCCTGTTTATATGAAATAATCTTTCATTAGATTTTGAGTTAAGGAAAAGTTTATATTTAAACTTAAGGTGCTATCCAAGAAATAAACTACATTAAGAATAAATTTTGATACGTAAACATATATCACTATATAATTTTTTGAGGTCTTTTCCAGATTTATGTGATTCTTGCCCACCGTTCATGTTACACGTTCATGTCACCTCTGTAAAGGCCTCCTCGCAAGATAGGAAATCTTTTATATTAAAAGTTCAAAATATAAACTCCGATAAGTTAGCATAATTCAGCCACGTCGTATTCTCTCATGGAAACATCGAACAATCCACCCCGGTTCCTTACGTTCACAATTAGCTCGAAGCTAGATTCACTGATTTGTAAGAGATTAAGAATAAAAGGTTTAGTTATGGGAAATCATTTTGCCCAATTTTAGCAAATCTGACTTGTCATGGTGTTGAAATATCTCTTTTGAATACAATTTTTTGCTCCATTTTCCATGCTCGTCTAAATACCTGAAGCAAGAAACTCGGAGTAACGATTTAAGTTTTATTATATATCATAAATGCATTATATAACTCTGCTTTTGGTACCGAGTGATCTTTTTTCTTCTTCTTCAAACTTAAGTGCTTATGAGTGCACGTGCACACACGTAATCTATGTAGTAGATATATATATAAACAGTGCTAAACTAGCTAATTCTCCGTAGATTGAAAAAAATGAAGAACAACCTTAATCGATTTTCAAACCTTATTGGGTTCTCATCAGAGGTGTTTACATTGATTTGACCAGTTCCAAGCAGCCAATTTTTTTATATATATATCCAACAATCCCGGTTGCTACAGAGAACTGGAGTTACATACACAAATACTACATATACATGCATATTTGGGTATGTATAGTGTATGTATATGCATATGTATGTATATATGTATGTTTGTATGTATGTATTTATGTGTGTGTGTGTGTATGTGTGTGTATATATATATATATATATATATATATAGAGAGAGAGAGAGAGAGAGAGAGGGGGGAAGAGGCAGTCAGAATTCTGACTGCAACCTTTTGTACAATATCTGTACACCACTTCACTCTATACATACATACACACTCACGCACGCACACACACA
>NC_068983.1:73565103-73566167 GCF_001194135.2 Octopus bimaculoides
ACACACACACACACACACACACACACACACACACACACACACACACATTTAATGCTTTGACTCAGCTCGAGGCAGTCCATTGCTTGTTACTGTGTCGTTTTCACGGTGTGCAGCTAATTCCTCTGGCATGTCTGACTTACCTTCTGATGAAGTGACTGCAAGTTGTGGAAACTTCAGAGTCACGTCCTACTAGACTGGCTAATATAAACTACTGCACTCTACGTTCGTATTGAATGCTTTCTCTCCGGATCACTACCCAACAAAACAACAACCCGCATACATTTCTCTGCCTAAGTTTCACTACACTTCTCTTCAACTCTTTATAGCTTTATTTTTCTCCTGCACTTTCTGTTTGAGTGTTGCTATTTTCACCAACTTATCAGTCTGGTTCTCTCACTTTCTATCTCTTGCTTCTCTCTCCTTTTCACTCACATGATTTCACCCTCCCTCCCAGTCCCCCCTCTGTCTCTCACTGTCTGTCTGTCTCTCTGTCTCTGTCTGTCTGTCTGTCTGTCTGTCTGTCTGTCTGTCTGTCTGTCTGTCTCTCTCTCTCTCTCTCTCTCTCTCTCTCTCTCTCTCTCTCTCTCTTTCAATCTCTCTAAGCCTTCATAGCAGTGCCGCTTTCTCACTGTTTTTATTTGTTTAGGTGTGTATTTATGTATGTATGTATGTATGTAAAAACAAATAGTAAATGAGTCTATGCATATATACGTACAGGTATGTGCGTACCGACATCCACCTGTATGTATAGGTGCATATCTCGGTACAGGACATTGCAAACAAAACGTAGACGAGAAAACACACAAGCCACATAGAGAACATTCTACTTCATCAGCTACCCCCGTTTTAACACCGGCGTTTCGAAGAGCTGGGTAGGACGCATCGTTAAAACGGCTCTTCCCATGGACCGCAAATTAAATTTGTATACACAAATTAAATCTTACCATGGAGGAATGTAGTGGCGGACAAATAACAAGACAGGAAAACAAACAGAAAAGGCTTTACGGCCAGACGAGAAAAATTATGACCGCTGTGAGGCACGAACTTGAAAGGGACGAAGTAGT
>NC_068983.1:73566361-73567241 GCF_001194135.2 Octopus bimaculoides
AGCCAAGGAAAAAAAAGATTATTGACCGGAAGCATGTGACCATGCCGGTGTAAGGGGAAGAGAGAGAGTGGTAGAGGGAGAAACAAAGGAAGGAAGTAGAAGAATGGGTGAGCAACGAGAGGAAAAGAGAAAGAGAGGAAGTACGAGGGGGAAAAAGAGATACGTAGAAGTAACAGAGGAAGAACGAGAGGGGTAAAGCGAGATACGTAGTAGTAAAGAGGAAGAACGAGAGGGGGAAAATGATAGAGGAAGAGAAAGAGATAGAGTAGCGTCGGAAAATATAAGTTTACGAAAAAGGGTTTATGTGTGTGTGAGAGTCTATGCGTGCGTGTGTATGTGTGTGTGTGTGTGCGCGAGTGCATGTACATGGTAACATACTATATATGTGTGAGTGCAAGAGTGTTTGAGATTGGGAGTACGTGACTGAAAGATAGATAGATAGATAGATAGATAGATAGATAGATAGATAGATAGATATATATATAGATAGATAGATAGATATATAGAGAGAGACAGGGGGCGGGGAAGATTTTCTTAACGCCTGTTATCGTCTGCATGTCAGTCTCTATCTGCCAGGCCAATCTTTCAGTAGATCTGTCTACTTTCGCTTTTCGTCTCTTTCTCCCCTCCGTCTTTTTCCTTTCCTCTCTAATTCTCTTGCAGTCCCACTAAAAGAACTATATGAGTACACAGCTTTTGTATGCTTCAGTCTTTATGTGTATGTACGTCTGTAGAAGTATACGTGTGAGTGCGTGTGTGTTTATGTGTGTGTGAGAGAGAAAGAGAGAGAAAGAGAGACAGAGAGTGAGAGAGACGGAGAAAAGGGCTTTTCTATCTGCCAGCTATCATCTGTCAAAATAATATGTATATATATATATAT
>NC_068983.1:73574273-73577748 GCF_001194135.2 Octopus bimaculoides
CTTCAGCCATTTTTTGACAAGGAAATAATAATTTTATCACCGCCGAGAATCGTTTGTTTACGTAGTCAGCACTTAATTTTTACGGCTGAATGGACATCAGTCATTGGTTGAAATTACAGAAATACGACAACTTTAACATGAAATAACTTGCGATGTACGTTTTTTTGTTAAGAAGACTAAGAGAAAAAGATGTTTTATATGACACATTCTACCAGTGTCCCAAGTTTCAAAGTGTTTCGTTAAGAAAATACTGGTGCCGCCGTTTTGAACAAGATCCAAAACCTCTTACCTACTTGACTACTGTATTTCTAGCTCTGCCTTGAAGGAAGCGTTACTTCTTGGACTCACGTTTTTGTGCGCAACGATGTTGTTAAACCTCAGTTAACAGCACTGTATGCAAGTCTTTTCCGTTTTCTTTCACGCACGGATACATTTTTCGCTATAGACCTTAATTGTCGTAAAGACATTATATCAGTGGATAGACTAAAAATGGCCTTCATAGAGAAAACTGTCCCTGTTGCCACTGCAGATGACACACACACCGAGCATTACAAACACGGCCCGCACACACCACATTCCATGACTACCATTGGGATCGATCAGGTACCAGACAAGGATTCTGGATTGTTTTTTAATTTTTTTTTTTAACTTAAATTTTGAGAGTGGTCGGGTTCATTTTTAGTATTCTCGTTTGTGAGAGCAGTCGAGTTTACTTTAGATATTCTCATTATAAAAGTCACCTCCGGCTAATCGTTCAGAGGACGTTGGTGTTGCCTTGGCGCTCTCTAAGTGCTCTTGTTGTTGTTGTTGTTGTTATTATTATTATTATTATTATTATTATTATTATTATTATTATTATTATTTATTGTTTTTTATTCTATAAGACGGCGTGCTGGCAGAGTCGCTCGCACACCGGACAAAATACTTAGTGGCATTTCGTCCGGATTTACGTTCTTAGATCCAGTTTCGCCGAGATTGACTTTGCCTGTCATCTTTTCGGGGTCGATAGAATAAGTACTAGCTGAATACTGGGGTGGATGTAATCGATTAGTCCCCCCACCGACAAATTTCAGGCCTTGTGCTTATAGTAGAAAAGGATTATTATGCTATTTTAGTTGGCAGGAATTTATCTTGAGGTTCGGTGACAAATCACAACAAATCTCAAGAATCATTCTGGAGATTCTTACAGAATATAGGATGGCAGCCTTGCAGGTAACTTTTTATTTTGTTTATTGTTTCTCTGGATTGGCGTCTTTTCTCGGCTCAATTATGCTTACTATTGAACCACAACTCGTGGTTTAAGATAAAGAACATTTTGTATCTTTTGTTGAATAGTTCTTTTTTCTTCCTCTACATAACTGTTTTTAGATTGTGTCGAGGGTTTTGCGAATAAATCTTGCTGAATTTACTTGGCATGTTTTCCGCACTGCATCTCCACAGGTTAAGATATTCAAGGTTAGTTCTCTGTTCCCACGGCCCCAATAATAACTGGGGAACCCATGACCTTGTCTCAGCATTTAGGTATTTCATACTTCAAGTCGGTAAAATGGTCAACTTTTTCGTTTTCATTCTTTTTACTCTGGTGTTAACTGGGTTTGCCACGTCGATTATAATACATAATTTCTTATTTTCGTCAACATCCGATATGTTACCTTCTGTTCTTCTTTCGGTTTGTATTAGAAAATTTCACAAGAATCTTACATCTCCCTTTTCGAAGGCTTGCGTGTCTCTTCCCACCAAATAGTTATAATTTTTTTCTGAGCATACAAAATCAAAATACCTTTAAAAATTCTCATTAAGTATTCTTCTTTTTCCTTTCGTAGTTGGTCATTTTCTTTCATTTTGAAAAGTAAGGAATATTTTGAACATACCAAGGTAGATAGTACAACAACGTGTGGAAACCCCTTTTCGACAAAATGGAATAAGAGAAAGAGGGGGTAAAAATGACTCACAGAACAAGAAATTTTTGTTTTAGGGAACAGAAACGAAAGAAAACACCAATGATACAAAAAGCCAAGGAAATATTGATGCAACATTAATAAAATAAAAACAAAAAAATCTATCACTATGAAACCTTATGGAAAATGAAATAAAGCTTCTCGAATGTGGACTTAAATTCACACCATTTCCAAAACCTGCCGCAACGGATCTTATAAAAGACACTGAGGTATATTACAGAAAACTTCGTCCTCGGGAATACTACACACACGCGCGTGCGCATACGTATATATATATACCTGAACGAATCAACTACAGCAAGCACCACTTTAATAAGACATGAAGTGTGTTGGTATCAACATAGATAGAAAGAATAGCTAATGACGAAGGCGATAACACAGGCTGTATATGTTGTCTAGCAGAAAAGAGGCGTCTGATATTTAACACAAGAGAACAAGATATAGCTAAGTGCAGTAAGAAGAATGCAAGGTGAAGAAGACATTTTGAATCACTAATCGACAGTCTGAGATGTCCTTGCAAATACACTTTTGACATTATACACGTTATCATTTAAAAAATTGGATATTTCTTAACCCACATGGATCAAAGTATAGCAGACTTGCAGAAGGAATGTTGCCTCATAATTCATGCATTACAGATGATGATACTGCTTAGGTGATAAAAATCTGTACGGTCTTCTTAAACAGTTAAAGGGTAATATTTGTGCAAAGAATGGCAAATAGGAGATTCTTTTCTTTAGAACGTTGCCACTGAGTAGGTGGTCTGTGAAAAAAAAAAAAAAAAGAAACAAACTCTAAAGCTCCAACCAGGAAGAGAAAACACACGTGACTACAAGACTGATGTTTCTCTATTGGAGAGAAAATTTCAAAATATAAAAAGCACATACATCAACACAAAAGCACATATACACAAAAAATAGATACACATACACACTCAAACAATCGCATTCGCACACACACACGCACACACACACACACACATTCACACACACACATTCACACAGACACACATTCACACACACACACACACATTCACACACACAGACACACACACACACACACACACACACACACACACACACACACACACACACACACACACACAGACGCGTGCGCAAGCAAGCAAGTACACACGAAAAATAGCATGTATGGGCATTCATTCATACGCGCCTATGTACGAATGTTCGTTAGTTTGTTCAGTCGTGCGTGTGGTGAGCGCTATACATGTGGATGTGCATGTGTGCGCGAACGAGCGAGTGAGTGTGTGAGAGCGTGCGCGCGTCTGAAAATGTATTATATAAATATACAGTGTATAAGATAGATTGTATATTTGTATTATACATAGGTGCATAAATACACACGCACACATACACATATATATGTAAATGTATATGCATCTACGTATGTTATATACATATCTGAGCATACACACACACACACACACACACACACACACACACACACACACACACACACACACATATATATATATATATATATATATATATATATATATA
>NC_068983.1:73580348-73581915 GCF_001194135.2 Octopus bimaculoides
ACACACACACACACACACACACACACACACACACACACACACACACACACACATATATATATATATATACATATATACATATACATACACACACACACACATATATACATACAGATATACATGTACAGATACATCAGATACATACAAACGTACATACATACAAACGTGCTCACACACACACACATATATGCATTCGCGCGCGTCAAAATACGTATGTATGTATGTATTATGTATGTATATATGTATGTATGTACGTATGTGTGTATAATACAAATATACAAAGTCATTAGTCATCCACAGCGAAATTTTTAATATATTTCTTATGTACGATACAGTCTCGTTTCATGTGTGGTATTAATATCATATGTTGCTGTCGTGTTTTCCTGGTGGAATCAGCATACCCGCTTCGCACCCTCATTCTCATTATTATTACCTTATAGAATGATATTAATTTTTCATCAATTACTATTAATATTCTTTGCTATTTTGTTTTGATTTATTTGTGTTTTATGGAGTGAAAAAAAAAGTAATAATAAAAAATATTTATTATCTTTGATCTTGACGTGATATCGATTCTTTCAGTTGTTTCACTTTCTGTGTGTGCGCGCGTGTGTGTGCGCGTTTGTGTGCGCGTGTGTGTGTGCGCGCGCAAGTATCTGAATACATACATACATAGATATAAATATGTGTGTGTATATATATATATATATATATATATATATATATATATACATACACACATATATTATGTAAGTACATATATGCATGCATATATACGTGTGTATGCATGTAAGTTTGTGTGTATGTATATATGTATGTATGCATGCATGTTTGTAGATGTGTGCGTATAAACAGGTACTTAAACAATGCAATATGTACATATGTATGTTTGAGTGTATGTATATATATATATATGTACAGGTATATGTATATATGTATTTAAATACATAAATATATACATATATACATACATGCATACGTACACATACATACATACATACATACATACATACATACATATATATGTATGTGTGTGTGTGTGTGTATGTGTGCGCGTGAGAGAGAGAGAGAGATAGAGATAGAGAGAGAGAGAGAAAAGGAAGAGTAGGGAGTAAATGCCTGTTTTAATATCAGTTTTTGAATACAGTGACTGAATGTTGGTGAGTCAGCTTTTCATTAAATAATTGATATCATATGATACGTTAACTGTTTACAGTATCACACACACACACACACACACACACACACACACACACACACGAGTATATATATATATATATATATATATATGGTGGAGTCTTCTGTTGTTGACAACAGAAGAGGGCTCAACAATATCTTGCTGAACGACCTGTGCATATGATTTGTTTAATGTGATCAAATGTTTGTGTTGTACATTAGCTTGCTCTCTCTATCAAATCGACATTTCCAGTACAAGTGCACGGTACATGGTGCACCTTACATCAGATGTCGAAGTGATCGCAGAGCTGAGTGAAATAAAGTGTTTTATTCAAGAATACATCGCCCCTCGCCCCGTCCCAGAATCTAGTGATCGTTAGTGCAATACACA
>NC_068983.1:73581925-73588225 GCF_001194135.2 Octopus bimaculoides
TATATATATATATATATATATTGTGATATTCTGTTAAGAACGTTGTAGAGAACAGTATAAAACTCGTCCACCTTCAGATTTCACCCACTGCTATCCAACAGTAGCATTATACCTTCTGCCAGATTTGTGTTGCGGGTCCTTTAGTGTATGAATGGATAACTGAATAAGTTGGGGTCAACGAGAAAGAGGACAGAGGTACTTGTGATTACAAATAGATGTTCCTCTGTACTCCTTCTTGTTGACCCCAACTTATTCAATTATATACATATATATATATATGTATACATACATACAATTAATAATTATTTATGAATATATCAATGGCCAAACAGGTTATCATTAAATACATAGAAAAAGAATGTTTATAATTATGAACAAGTCAGAGTTATAACTAAGAGGGTTCTAAAACCTTCACATGTTTATAAATAGCAGTCAAAACCGCTATAAAGCCATTTTTATTACTCATATTTCTCTTCACGATAAAAGCTGTCTGCGGGCGACATGACAAATAGAATTCAAAACTTTAAAATAACTGGTTAATTCCCTATTGCAATTTCGACGTTAGGGACCTATTAAGGGAACCATTCATCCCGTCAGGGAAATATTCCTATGGATAGAAATCAATATAAGACCTTACCTGTATCTCGATCGGCAAGAGAAATGTGTCAACCTCTATCTACACATTCAAGTTTTGAATTCAAATGCCATGCAAAGGGTTTATGAGAAAAGACAGGTAAATTCGAGCCATCGCAAAATCACCGGATGGGTTGAGAAAATTAAATAATTAGAAAGTAATGTAATAATACATTATGGAGGATATATTATAAACAATTAATAATTTTTTATGAATATATCAATGGCCAAACATGTTATCATAAAATACATAGAAGAAGAATGTTTATACTTATGAACAAGTGACAGTTATAACTAAGATGGTTTCAAAACCCTTATATGTTTAGAAATAGCAGTGAAAACCTCTATAAAGCCATATTGGGTCATCCGATAAACAATGCGGTTTTTCTATACTTCTTTTATTTTTCAAAATTAAGATAAAGCTCTTTTTTAATCTAAAATATATTCTCCATTCATTTTCTACAATGCTCTTCCATCTAGCTGGTAGACTTGCAAGTCCCCTCTTCCAAAATTCACTTGTCCGTGAAGAAAAATATTTCTCCACTACTGTTTTGACCTCATCTACAGAATTCCTATTTTTTTCTTTCTAAATGATTTTGAAGACTGCAAAATAAATGATAATCAGATGGGGTAATATCCGGCGAAGATAGTGGGTAGGACATCGTTTCCCATTCAAACTGCTCCAGCCTTTGCAATGTCATGCTCACTGTATGTGGCCGAGCATTATCCTGATGGAAAGCACCTTTCGTCTTGAAACCAAAGACGTTTTTTTCTTCTTCTAGCGCTGACTTAAGCTGCTCAAGCTGCTCGCAGTCGATCTCCTTTGTTATCGTTTGGTTTGTGTTTAAAAGTTTAAAGTGGACAAAACTTTTCATATCCCACCAAACAGATAACAACACCTTACGTGGGTGAAGACCTTCTTTAGCCTGGGGTACCGGTGTTTCTCCTTTCCCTACCCACTGTCTTCGGCGCTTGACATTTTTGTAGAGAAGCCATTTCTCGTTACCAGTCACTATTCAGACCCCCCAAAAGTTTATTCGTGAAACGTGAAAGCATCTTTAAATGAATAAATGCATATACCCATGTCTACGCATCAAACAGCTCAACCAAAACACTAACTCAACCACATATTTCCAAACACCGTGAACTCTTTTAACTCAAAAAGTTTTCTCGCTTTGTTAGCGACCGGCTTGAAGAACTTAAATAAAACTAAAAAAAAAAAAGAAAAGAAACATGCAAACATACATTTGCGTGTATATATGTGCGTGTCTGAGTGTGTATCTATACTTCTAAAATTTCGCAAAAAAAAAAAAAAAAAAAATGTGTGTGTGTGTGTGTGTGAGCGTATTTATTTTGCAAACTTTTTGGTGTGAAATCATTAGCTGAACTAGATGTTGACTTAATAGTGGTAATTCAATATAAACGTATTCAGACTTATGCTATTCACTAAGAAAAATATTGAATAGCTTCATAACAAACGAGACACTGAGTTATCCTTCTATTCAGAGTATCAGTCAGCTTGCTTAAGCTTGTTAGCATGGCATTATGACAATGTCGTTAAGGAGTTCACTTTACGATTACGTGGTTTCACTTCAATCTTATTGTGCAGAACATTAGGTGTTTCTGTCATAGTTTTAGGTCGGCCAAAATCTTGTGACCGAACTTTAATAATCTGTCACAGCATGGAAGCCCATCGGTGGGAACGTTTACATTATTAGGTTGTAGACTTAATTCCTCGTCATTATTTTAGCAACATTATTTGGATCCTGGGCATCTTTAGGAAAGTCCATTATAAATAGAGCATTTGGGCCAGGTCTCTGATTTGGGTATAACTTTACCCTTTCTTTCTACAAGTTTCTGAGGGGCTGAAAATATGGTCGTTGTTTTGACAAAGTTATGAAAAAACGTCAGTATTAAAAAATAGGTAATTTTTTTTTGAGCGCATCTCTATTGAATATTTCGTTGCAGATTTATCGTTGGGTTAATGAAAACATTTAATGTTGTTCGGTGCACTTATGAGTTTGGTTTTACTATTTTAAAAATTTTTATTAAAAATTTTTTTTATTTTTTTTATTTACTTTTTTTAAAAAAATATCTGAATAAAGCAGCAAGCTGGCAGAATCGTTAGCACGCCGGACAGAAGTGCTTACCGACATTTCTTTATGTCCTGGGTTCAAATTCCGCTGAGGTTGATTTTGCTTTTTATCTTTCGAGATCGATAAAGTAAGTACCATTTGAGCACTGGAGTTCGTATTATCGACTACTCTAGTTTTCTAAGGTGGCCCAGCTGGAAGAATCGTTACCACGTCGGATAAAATGCTTAGTGGCATTTCGTCTGTCTCTATTTAACTTCTGAGTTCAACTTCTCCCGAGGTCGACTTTGCCTTTCATGCTTTCGGGGTCGATGAAATAAGTACCAGTTTATCATGGAGGTGGGGTTCGATCTAATCGACTATCCCCTGCCCCAAAATTCCAGGCCTTGTACTTCTAGAAACGATTCTTTAGCTGAACAAAGCAGCGAGCTGGCAGAATCGTTACTGCACCGAGAAAAAAAAAATAGCTTAGTGATATTTCTTCCGGCTCTTTACGTCCTGAATTCAAATTCTATAGGGGTCAACTCTTTCTTTCGTCCTTTCAAGAGTCGATAAAATTAGTATCAGTCGAGCACTGGGGCTAAAGTAATCGGCTTCCTTTTCCTTCAAAATTGCTGGCCTTGCATCGGTGAGCTGGCAGAATTGTTAGAACATCGGGAAATTGATTTGCAGTATTTGTTCCAGCTTGTCGCGGTCTAAAAGTTGTGGGACTAGTCTGTGGTTGTGACTGATTGAGTTGATGAACGAAAATATGTTTCAAAGGCTAACAGAAGATTTTATCGCGCATAAAGACAAACTGCGTTGGCCTTTTAAAGGTAACAACAGCAATAATTACATACTGGGAGGGAAATACTGCTTGGAGTTTATGGCAAACTATTGATATAGCAACATGCGGCTGGCCCAACATTACGGCTAGCCCAACATTCGTGGCAACGGAGATACCTGTCGTCTATTTGTGCCATCTGTCTTAACCTCTTTCCTGGGTTGTCTGGCCGGTAAAAATGCGCACTGGACGGTTTTTATAGGCGATTGGAAGCCAAATTCTAGAATGTTCGAGAAAACCTGTCCACGCCATTGATTCACACTCATTGGTCGGTTAATAGACCGATCGCGTGAAACTATGGTGGTTTGCTCGCATATACAGGGATTCGATTTTGAGTCCCCGCTACAAGCTCTTTACGTTCTGGTTTCAAATCTTGCCGAGGTCAACATCGTCTTTCTTCTTTTCAGAGTCAATAAAATAAATACCAGCCAAATACTAGCCAAGATAGCAGTCGATGGTATCAACTTACCTTCTTTCCTAAAAATCGTTGGCCTTTTACCAACAATTTTTCAGAAATAATCAGAAATAATTATTATTTAGTTGAAGGAGAGGCACATCGCCCAGGCTTTCACAAATTGTTCGGGTAGTTGTTTAGCCATAGGTCATCTCCGATCGAACAGACTTAATGATAAAAACCGTTCCAGACGTAATCATACCATCTTTCTCTTTACTCCAAACAATATGTTTAGGTCGCTTTCATCAATGTGTCCCTCTCTTTTCTTTAAAATTCTTGTATGTGATTTATAATCATGTATTAAATAATCTTAGTATTATTGTGATTAATTTTACAACTTAGAACATGGCGGTGAACTGGCACACTCGTTAGCACGCCGGGAAAACTGCTTAGTGACATTTTGTCGGTCTTTATATTCTGAGTTTAAATTCCTCTGAGGTCGACTTCGCCTTTCATCGTTTCGGATTCGATAAAACAAATATCAGTCAATCACTGTGTCGATGTAATCGACTTAACCTCTTATCCTAAATTGCCGGTCTTGTGCCAAAATTTGAAGTCAATATTATTACGTAGTACATGTTTGATATAATATGTTGTTGTGTGTTGGCACTCCGTCGCTTGCGCCGTCGAGTGTTCCAGTTGATCCAATCAACGAAACAGCCTGCTCGTGAAATTAACGTGCAAGTGGCTGAGCACTCCACAGACATGTGTACCCTTAACGTAGTTCTCGGGGATATTCACCGTGACACAGTGTGATAAGGCTGACCCTTTGAATTACAGGCACAACAGAAACAGGAAGTGAGAGAAAGTTGTAGTGGAAGAGTACAGCAGAGTGCGCCACCATCCCCTGCTAGAGCCTCGTGGAGCTTTAGATGTTTTCGCTCAATAAACACTCACAACGCTCGGTCTGGGAATCGAAACCGCGATCCTATGACCGCGAGTCCGCTGCCCTAACCACTGGGCCATTGCGTCTCCACTGATATAATATGTATTGTAATGAATAAATTAAATACTTGGGCTTGTGCTTATAACTGAACAAGACGTATCTCTAAGTATGTTGGAAAAAATAATTCTTCGGTTATTAAATATAGAAAAATGTGTGTAAATATCATAAAAATAAGACTTGTTAATAATAATATATAATTATATTATTTTGAGTATAGACATATAGTTTAAATAGATTTTTATGTATCGTAAGCTTATAGAATTCTGAATAAATTTATAATATATATAATTGATTCGCTGAATATGTATCGATTATATTTGTAATTGTTGTTATTGGAAAAAAATCTTTTATAATAATATAATTATTATTTATGAATTTGTCAATGATGAGTTAAGTAGAAGTGGAGGTGTGTGGCTTAGTGGTTAGGGTGTTAGACTCTTGATCGTAAGATTGTGGTTTCAATTCCTGGATCGGACAACACGTTGTGCTCTTGAGCAAAACCCTTCATTTCACGTTGCTCCAACTCACTCAGCTGGTAAAAATGTGTAATCCTGCGACGGACCGGTGTCCCGTCCAGGTAGGGAATATATATACGCCATGGAAACCGGCCGTTTTAAGGCTGTATGGCTAGGAAAGGAACTTTTAAGTTAAATAGACGTTTCGAGTATCTCGAGTGATCACATAAGGATTTCCACGTTTACTCGGGACGGGTGAGGGTGATGTAGACGACCAGCTTCTACTGAACATTGATACCAGTAGGGAAAAACACACAGCTGCAGTACCGAGGATGTTGGATTGAACAAAGTTTTTAATGTAGGATTTGGAGCAGTTCAACAGAATAAGAATGATGAGAAGAAAAAACGTCGTGAGTAATCCGGTGGGTTTAGATAGTTTGTTACTTCAGAGGAGCAGGAATAGAACAGGCAAGCATGCATAGTGTGTTGGGGGTGTATGTGTGAAGATTTGTCAGTCAATCGGATGGTAGCGAAAATCCTATCCATTGTTTTACAGTGAATTCTTATGCTGACTAAAAATAAAAATGCAAAGCGAATAAAGGAATCGCTATACTTTAGTTAAACATGCTAGAAATAACAACCAAATCTCCCTCAAACCACGCTATACAATCTGATACAAATGCATTGGATATTGTACTTTTATATAACCCTAAAAAGACAGATGATAGAATCAGGAATATTGTAAAGGTGTCACTGTGTGTTAAGAGATTTGCTTCTCAACCACATGGTTCCGGATTCAGTCTTGGACAAATGTCTTCAACTATAATACCAGACCGACCAGAGCCTTGTGAGTGGATATGGTAGACGGAAACTGAAAGACTACCGTATATATGTAT
>NC_068983.1:73588968-73592843 GCF_001194135.2 Octopus bimaculoides
ATCCTTTCGGGGTCGATAAATTAAGTACCAGTTACGCACTGGGGTCGATGTAATCGACTTAATCCGTTCGTCTGTTCTTGTTTGTCCCCTCTATGTTTAGCCCCTTGTGGGCAATAACGAAATAGGTATTTTGTCTGCCGTTACGTTCTGAGTTCAAATTCTGCCGAGGTCGACTTTGCCTTTCATCCTTTCGAGGTCGATCAATTAAGTACCAGTTACGCACTGGGGTCGATGTAATCGACTTAATCCCTTTGTCTGTCCTTGTTTGTCCCCTCTATGTTTAGCCCCTTGTGGGCAATAAAGAAATAAGAATCCTTACCACGCTGGAAAAAATGCTGAGAGGCATTTCTTCCGACTTTGCCTTCTGAGCTCAAATGTCGCCGGGGTTGACTTTTTCCTTTCATCCTTTCGGGGTCGATAAAATAAATACCAGTTCAACACTGGTGTAGATGTAACTGATTTACCTTCTCCCCGGACTTGTATGTATTGTTGATGTTGTTCAGCCCCGGTCAAAAATATTCCTGTTGTGACCATCAGTTATTTCATGATTATAGAGAACTGTAATAAACACACACACACACACACACACACACAATACACACACACACACAAACACACACACACACACACACACGCACATATATATATATATATATACATACACACACACACAGCAGTCTTCTTTCAGTTTCCATCTACCAAAGTTTGGAACCAATATTTCATGACTAATAATTTACCTTCTCTTAAGCGGTATCAGTTAGCTCGATAGTTCTCCCTGTTGTCGTCTATGGAGCATTTTCTGAAGTGTGAAATCACGATGTACTTAGCATCAGTCTCGTTTCAACAGACTCAATATTTTTCAAAAGTTGTTGGGAAAGATGGCAGAATCGTCAGGGCATCAGACAGAATTCTTTGCAATATTTATGCTGGCTCTTTGCGAACAGAGTTCAAATTCCGCCTTAGGATTCAAATCCATTCGAATGCCAGAGCTAATGGGCCAGAGCTAATGGGCCAGAGCTAATGGCCTGACAATGGAACTACAATTGAATATAAGAAAGTTGCAATGAATGGAGGAGCATTTGTGTTATCTGATACTGTAGTTGGGTAAGAAAATATCTACGTCAAAACGACACGAAATGATTATCAAATTTTGAATAATGATGATGATTAACAGTTTAGTCACGAGTAAGGAAATTAAAATTGAATTCTTTGTTAAAAGTTTTCCGATTCTTCTAATATTGACGAGAGACAAATTCATGGAATTTTAAATGATGGTATACCATCTTTAAATCTGATTTTTTATTCACATAGATTCACAATGGTAAGAAATTTTTTAATCTAACAAGTGATACATTTCCCAAAATTTGACAATCATTTCGTGTCGTTTTGATATAGAGTTTTTTTCTCTTGTCAGTTTCTCATTATTGTAAAAGATAGATACATTTGCAGACAAATGAATGGACATTGAGGGAACCTGTACATGGTTACTCAACCAGCTAGAAATAGCAGCAACATCTCCGCCAAATCACTCCCTAAACTGAGCTAACAAAGGAATATCTAAGTAGTCACATAGCCCTCTAGAAATAACAACTAAATGTTCTTCAGATAATACACTAACGTATTAAAAAAGGGAAGAACACGTTGTATTCCTAAGATACACAATACATTGAAAATGCTTTGATCACAGGTCGGATCCTTCAGGGCTTGCCTCGGACAATGCAACAACAATTACCTCATGCAAGTTTACATTCATCCGTTTGATTGATGTTATCATGATATCCTGCAATGAGTGATCTATTCACCATACGTATATTTGGGCGTTACTGCAGTTTATTGACGAATTAACTGTTAATGCATTCTTTTACTCTTTCACTGGCAAATATTTCTTAGATGCAGCCAATTCTGAGGTGCCGCCTTCAAGAGTTTCATACAAAGTAATAAGTCATGTGTATTGGTGAAAAGCGCAAGTTATTTCGTTTGGCAGGCACCAGTATGCATCAGTAAATAATTTATTTGGTGAATTTATAAACAAGAACCTATAACTCTTGGTAGATTCATTAGACTGGGGTAGCTTTGGCTAAGAGGACACAACGATGTCGAAACAGGGGTTCCCAAAGTCCCCTTGTAACTATAGATCATTATGTTCATGCTCAAATCTGCCGGAAAGTATTAAGAATGAATATATATGCCATTGTAAATATAAAGTTCATTGTACGGAACTTATTCTATTGATTTCTATTTATCGAATGGCTAAGTCCAACTTGGAGTAAAAGCATTTCACTCTTAAAAATGAGAACAAATTATGTTTGCTTTGTTATAAACTGGACTTCGAAAGTACAGAATGAATCACTTCTTTCTATAGAAATATTGGTTTCAAATTTTGGCACAAGGCCAGCAATTTCGTGGTAGTGAGTAAGTCGATTACATCGACCCCAGTGCTCAATTGGCTGTTATTTTATCGACCCCGAAAAGATGAAATGCAAAGTTGACCTCGGTGGAATTTGAACTCTGAACGTAGAGACGAACGAAATGCCGCTGAGCATTTTCTCTGACGCAGTAACGATTCTGCCAGCTCGCCGCTTTGTCTCTATTATAAATATCAACAGTATCTCCAGTTTCTCAGATGGAAGGACTTTGAAAAAAGCCTTCATTTGTATGTTGTTGTTGTTGGTAGTATTTTAACCTAAGTCGACCCTGTTTAAACAGAACCCGTATGATCAAAGCCTTCGAACCAAAGGCTTATGATTAAAGGCATTCAAACCATAACCATCCCGCATTTGTCAAGCATTGTATACTGCAGACTACATTATATAATGTGTCGTTCCCTTTGTTTATGAGGCAGTATATAGACACAGTATGGCCGAATTGCTAAGAAGTTAGTTTTACAATTATCAGGTGGCGAGTTCTATCTCAGAGTGTGGCACCTCGGAAGAATGTCTTTTATTCTCGCTTCGAGCCAACCTATGCCTTACTCTTAGTTTCACATTTACCTAAGAAAATCAGCACTTCCTCATAAAAAGGAGTTCCTACATGTTTCATTATGAAGAGAAATACAGAGAAACAAGTAATATTACGTCAAATGTGTATGCTCTTATCCATTCCATTGCACAACCAGAAGAAATATTTGACTCAATATTAACCAAGATGTCAGCACGCAAAGTGTTTGTTTTCTCTATATGTGTCATGATTTGAACAAATCTTGTATCACAAGAGTAAACTATTATCTGAAAGAAATTATGCAGCTTTTTAACTAATGTTTTTCAATTTGATCTTGTATGTAACTGATTTCGTTTCATATAAAACCTTTAGCTCACCTGGCGTGTGACATGTTCACCTAGCATATGACATGTTCATTAGAGCTTAATACAAATTACCATATCAAAACAATTTGTAATATAAAAACAAAAATACGAAACAAAATGAGATGACTTCTTTATTTATTATGATTACTTTTTTAATCAGTAATTATTGAAATGAAATAAAATTTGTTCTTTTTAGTTTCAATAACTTCTGAAATATCAAAGTTGATACTTCTCAAACAAACAATTAAGCAAACACTGATGAAAGTCAGACACATTATTTGTTGTTGTGGTGGTACTGGGTTTAGTTCCAGATCAGCTCTGTTTGAGGGCAGACATATAAGAAAATATATTGCCGTATCTATATATAGTTATACTTCAGGTTGGTCAGTTTTCTTTTGCCAAATAAACACTCGCATATAAACGTGTATATATATATATATATATATATATATTTATATAAGGGCATTACTATACATGAATGCCTCACGCTATGAGGGACTCTAAGATCAAACTACCATAATAAACACGGTAAAAGTGAGTTTATTATGGTGGTTTGACCTTAGAGTCCCTCAT
>NC_068983.1:73593671-73594806 GCF_001194135.2 Octopus bimaculoides
TATATATATATATATATATATATATATATAGAGAGAGAGAGAGAGAGAGAGAGAGAGACTAGCAGAAATACCCGGCGTTGCCCAGGTTAAAGAAAATAATGAAATTTTAAAACGCCGTCTAGAGTACGCAGGTCTCAACTGTTAGCAGCTGAAATACCAAGTTTCTACATTAACAACTCTCCAACCCATGCCAGCATGGAAATGTGAAAAGAAAGTTTTCAACTTATATATGTATATAACGTAATTGAAAAACACCTTTTGTCTAACTTATTCGTAACCAAAAAGCAGGTACAGATTATAAACTATGAAAGGCCGTGCGTAGAGTACACACACACACACACACACACAAACACAGCGAATATATCACGTTATTGTTTCACTTTTATACACACAGATATACATTCACGCATGTCACTCGAAAAGTGAAAGCGTAATTGTAGACTCTTCCCGAAAACTATTTACAGGGTACGCGTGTCTGTGCAGTGCTCAGCCATTTGCATGCTAATTACACGAACAGGCTGCTCCGTTGATCGAACCAACAGGCACCCTCGTCGGCGTAACCGATGGAATGCCAGTTTTTTTCCCTCACTTTATGTTAATGTTCTAAAACTCTTTATTAGCTTATGTGAAAATGTAATGTGAACCTTTGCTTTGACCAAGTTAAAAAAGCTCTTCCTGTCTTGGCTTCCTCTTTAATAAGCTGTATCATAAGTCATCTTCTAATTACAATCGGGTTCTTAGGATGGTATATGCATTTGTTAATGTTGAAAACCCCTGATATTCACAGATATGTTGTAACAAAGGGAGAAAGTGTGTTCATTACTTCAGTTTCAACAAATGTTTTTGCCTCCCTGACTTTCAGCCAGAATACACTGATATATTCTTTTATTTGTTTCAGTCATTTGACTGCGGCCACGCTAGAGCACCGCCTTTAGTCGAACAAATCAACCCCAGGACTTATTCTTTGTAAGCCTAGTACTTATTCTATCTGTCCTTTTTGCCGAACCGTCAAGTTATGAGGACGTAGACACGCCAACATCGGTTGTCAAGCGATGCTGGGGGACAAACACAGACACATAAACATAAATACACATACACACACACACACAAATATATATATATATATATATATATA
>NC_068983.1:73595714-73597638 GCF_001194135.2 Octopus bimaculoides
CACACACACACACACACACACACACACACACACACACACACACCAAACTCGAAATTTAACTTAACGAAAGCATCTACTTAGAATCTGAAAATCTTGAAGATAGAGGACATATTTTTGCAGATTGAAAGAAAAATTCTACTTCACTTTGTAGAAACATGATTTGCTGCAGAACTTTAACGCAGAAAAAAGCTTTGAGAAATATAATAAATGTTCATATTCAGATCAAATTCAAGAATAAAATTCGCTGAAGTATTCCTTAAAGAGGAAGTTTATATTTAGATTACTGCCAGTCATTATTAGATCTGATCTTTTTAATTACTTATAGTTTGAAACAACATTTCCTGGCTTCGAAAAGTAAAAAAATAAACAGGTAATTGTTCAGTTTAGTGATATTACAAAAGTAAATAAAAATTGAGGGTAAGATAACTTGTAAAGAAACCTCCATAAGTCAACATATTGTTAAACAACAAATATTGTAGTGAGGTAACATGGCGAATTACAATTTTCGCACGTATATAAATTCATAATTAGTCGACGCCGTGCCAACTACTGAAGAATCTTGTCTCGTGATTCGGCTAATTGGGTGATGTTCCAAGATTGATTCATGGTTGAGGATTTCAATCTCAGGAACAATGAATTGCGGTCCCGCTGGTCTTCCACGTATCATTCTGATCAATTCCAAAGTAAATAATATCCAGTATTTATGTTGACTTATGTATGTCCCTTTACTAGTTATCTCCCCCTTAATTTTTATTTACTTTTTTGATATTACTAAACTGAACAATTACCAATAAACAACCTTAAACTGAAAAAAGAAACTATAATATAAATTTCTCTACTTTTTCACAAAATTTTATCAGAGCTCCAAGCATACGTTAATACACAAATTTCATTTTAACCCCTCTTTATTAAAACGAAAAAGAATCTACTTTTCCAAAACTATGATTTCAAGTTGTTTAACTAAAAGAAACGGTTTGCTAGATAAAATGCCCTTTTACGCTTTCCAAGTTTTTTTTTTTTACATAAACCAAAACTTGAGCAACTTTATTCACTACAATGGACTGACCTAGTTGAATACTAAATAGTTCATTTGCTTTTATAGTGGAAATGAAGTGTTCTCTAAGATTTCTCAAAATATCCCCAATACAACTACGGATATTATTATTTTGTAACATCGTCTCCACATGTAATAAGGACATGGCTGCTAGTTTCACAATGTCCTCTTCAATTGTATTGGTCTCTTCGATTTTGCTATCCGCCAAAAACCTAACTTGACGACGATATAGTTATTTGCACAAAAGAAAAAAAAAATCCCGACAAAATCAAAAGAAAAAAAGTACTATTGTCTGAATCACGCAATCATTCTTGTTTTCATTGTTGTTCAATTGCATTTTTTTTTCTTTCAGATATAGACGTTTCTTTCTTTCCAAAATCTTTGTAGTCTATCACCAGATGCCTTTTAAGTTTATCGTGTTTCAGCTATTTATTATTTAACGTTCCACAATACATCATATTACACTGTAGTTTGGTCATTCCATGCATAGTAACATATATAAACTGCAATTGTAAAAATTTGTCTTTATGTTTATGTTTTGATGTTGTGGATTAACCAGTTAACAGCTATAATAGCTTACTTAGATCAAGACATCAGAACAAGACCGGCCTCGATAGTTCTTTCGTCACGAATTCTGTTTAAGCATTGAGATAAGTAATGAAATCGCAATAGGGTTACCTAATACTTTAAAAAAATAGATGTGTGTGTGTGTGTGTGTGTGTGTACGTCCACATGTACGTGTGTATATATATATATATATATATGTATATAATACATATATGTATTTAATACACACACACACACACACACACACACACACACACACACCTATATATATAGGTGTAGGAGTGGCTGTGTGGTAAGTAGCTT
>NC_068983.1:73597936-73598717 GCF_001194135.2 Octopus bimaculoides
TATATATATATATATGTATGTATGTATGTATGTATGTGGGTGTATATGTTTGTGTGTCTGTGTTTGTCCCCCCCTTACATCGCTTGACAGTCGTTGTTGGTGTTTTTACGTCCCCGTAACTTAACGTTTCGGCTAAAGAGACAGATAGAATAAGTACTAGGCTTACAAAGAATAAGTACTGGGGTCGATTAGCTCGACTAAAAGGCGGTGCTCCAGCATGGCTACAGTCAAATGACTGAAACAAGTAAAAAGGTAATATACATACAATATGTATTCTTTTATTTGTCCCAGTAATTTGACTGTAGCCATGCTGGGGTACTATAGTGAAAAACTTGAGTCAAATGAATCGACCCCGATACGTTTTTATATATTTTTAAAGCCTGATACTTATTCAATCGGTCTCTTTGTCGAACCGCTAGGTTACGGTACATAAACTCACCAATACCAGTTCTTAAGCGGTGTTGGGGACAAACAGAAAGACACAGAACTATATATATACATACATATTTACATACAAACATACATACATGCATACATACATACATACATACATACATACATACACGCACATACCTGTACGTATATATGCATATACTCATTTACTATTTGTTTTTACATGACTGAACGCAGCGTCTCCAATTCGTAAGTAGTTTTCGTAAACTTATATTTTCCGACGCTACTCTATCTCTTTCTCTTCCTCTATCATTTTCCCCCCTCTCGTTCTTCCTCTTTACTACTACGTATCTCGCTTTACCCCTCTCGTTCTTCCTCTGTTACTTAT
>NC_068983.1:73599591-73608534 GCF_001194135.2 Octopus bimaculoides
TTAAATATTAATATCGACTCCTTCGAAATAGTCACCTTGCGCAGCAATACATTGATCCCAGCATTCCTGCCACTTTTGGAATCCGGCCTGGAAGTTATTATCCGTAAGCGAGTCGAGGACCTTCTGCGATTCGCTCTTAGTCTCGGCAACGGTGTTAAAGCAGTGATCTTTGGGCTGCATTTCCATCTTGGGGAAAAGATGGAAGTCTGCAAGTGCTAGATCTGGCGAATAAGGTGGGTGCAGAAGCGATACCGTGTTGCTTTTTTTTTATGAGAAACTTACGAGTGAGGAGAGCACGGTGACAGGGTGCATTGTCGTCTTGAAGAATCCAGTTCTTCACGCTCCACAGACCCTTCGTTTTCGCCGAATGTCCTCCCTCAAACGCTTCAAAACGGCGCAGTAGAATTATCGATTTACGGTCTGGCCCCGGGGGACGAATTCTCTATGCACAATACGATGTCGAAAAAAATGATGAGCATGCTCTTGAATGAAAATCAGCTCTGTCGTGCCATCTTCGGTCGTGGAGATGAAGGGCTCTTCCATTGTGACGACTGCTGCTTTGTCTCAAGGTCTTACGCGTAGACCCAAATCTAATCACCGGTGATGATCCTTGACATGAAGGACGGGTCACCAGTGATATGCTGACGGAGACCTTGACATACTTCGATGCGATGCTCTTTCTGTTCATTGGTCAACAGGCGGGGGATAAACTTGACAGAGACACGCCGTATGTTCAATTCAGATGTTAGGATTTCCTGCACGGGCCCATACAACATACCAACAATATCAGCAATGTCGTTGATTGTCCTCTGACGATTCTCATGCACAAGCTGATGAATTTTTCTCCACATTTCCGGGGGTGATGCTCCTGTCAGGTATTATAGATTACTCATCGACTTCCAGGTGCTCATCGTCTTCCAGGTGCTCATCGTCTTCCAGGTGAACCTGGAACCATGTGGTTGGGAAGCAAACTTCTTACCACACAGCTACCCCGGCACCAGGCTGTATACTGCTTCCAAAAATTGCCTGTAACCAATGGCGCCCACGTAGAAGTGTTCTGATGTTTCTAATAAAAGCTATATTTGTTTGCCTATATTTTCCAATAAACTCTGTTGAGTTATCCTTATTTTTCATTTTTTGTTTCTGAATTTTTCAAATTGTAAAGATAATCTATGTGTAGCTTGTATGTTAACACAAATTTAGCTGTTGCTTTTCTAGCGGTTGCCAGCTCTGATCATATTTATAGAATATGGTAATTTTGTCTTAAAGTTTTTCTCTGTAAAATATGCTAATTTTTCACACCTTAATAAGTACGATATTGTTCATTTACTTAGTAATTCTCTAGTTACTACATCTGCAATTACAGCGAAGACTATGTTTCACATAGGAGGTCATTTTTGGCTGAAGTACGATGGGGTGTTCATTAAAGATTTCTCCTAACCCACTTCCGGTTATTGCGGGAAACGCAACTTGTACAGTTATAATTATACATGTCTCTACATGTCACATTGTAAATTGCAGCTTCCCACTAGTATTCGATTGTCTTTTACGGCTGCTGAAGTAGACTAAGGTCTTACAATGGAGGCAGTTGGATGCAGATCAGTGATCAAGTTCTTTTACTTGAAAAGTCGTATACCAAAAGAGACTTTCAATGAAATGAAAGAAGTTTATGGTGATGATCTACCATCATACGAGGTAGTCAAGCGCTGGTATCGCCAATTCAAATGTGGTCGGATATCAGTGAAAACTGCTCCTAATCCAGGACGACCATATTCCACCAGTGATGACGACACCATCCATAAAGTGGGATCCACCTTTTTGAAGGATCATCGCATAACTATTCGGCAACTAGCCCAAGAAATGAAGATAAATGTAGGGTCCGTGGAAAAAATCATTCACGACCATTTGCACATGCGGAAGTTGTCCGCACGATGAATTCCCCGGATGCTCACAGAAGCAGGAACAAATTAATTGCTCCCAGGCTCTTTTGGCAATGTGCCGGAAAACGGGGAGGACTTTTTCGGCAGACTTATCACACAGGATGAAACATGGGTCCATCACTATGATCCTGAGACTAAAGTCCAGTCGAAGTAATGGGAGCATGATAACTCACTATCTCCAAAGAAGGCTTGAGTCCAATCCTCAGCAGGCAAGGTGATGCTCACAGTCTTTTGAGACCAGCGCAGAGTTGTAATGATGGATTTTATGGCAAAGGGCACCACAATTAACAGGGCATATTATGCTTCTCTGTTGCGGAAATTGCGGGACGCCATCAAGGCATACTGATCAAAGGAGTCCGCCTCCCCCAAGACAACGCCCCAGTTCACAATGCGCATGTTGTCCGGATGAAAGCACACTCCTGCGACTATGAAATCCTTCCCCAACCACCTTACTCTCCCAACCCCACACCATCTGACTTCCACCTCTTTCCAAACATGAAGTCTTTTTTGAAGAGGAAGCACTTTTCGGATGGTGATGAACTTATTTCCGAGGTAAAGTCTTGGCTCCAGACGCAACCTACCGACTTCTACAGATTAGGTCTTTACAGCTGCATAAAGTAATGGGAGAAGTGTGTCACCATTGGTGGTGGCTATGTGGAGAAGAACTAATAATTATGCCAAGTTCCGTTTATCCCAGTCCTTGGGAAGTGGGTTAGGGGAAATCTTTAATGAACACCCCCTCGTATATCTAAAGTTGTCTCCTGTACATACAGAAATTACACTGCATGACTAAATGAAGACTGTTACTTTAACAAGAGATGATTAGGGTGATTCTAACTAATTTTAGGGTGACTCTGTCTGAATATGAAGTCAGGTTTACTCCATCACATGTAGATTTTGGTAAGCAAGATACCTCCTATAGACCAAAATTAAAGAAATGTAATGTAGCGTGATGTACGTCAATTGTTCCTTTTGTCGTTCAAGAATGCCTTTGATTGTTCTTTTTGTGACAACCTTTAATGAGAAAGCTGTAAAAGTTGATATGACACTTATTAGATCATGTCTATTTTCAGAACACTTTGATTTAAATGTGTGATTCGGATGTCATTGTGACTTGTATCAAATTAGTAATTGCTCAGTTCACTGCTGTTTTTTAAAAATATATATATATATATATTTCTCCACTTCAATTTACTTCAATTTACATGGCTTAAAGACGTGTATGTCGCAATGACCGAGATCACTTTTACTATATCTGTTGGAGATTACGCATTCAAGGATTGTAGGAGAAATATCACGCCACTCATACAAACAAGATACAAGGATTACTTCAAAATGAGACTTGGAGAGTAAAATAAATGTTTTGCTCCACACATTGTATAGAGAGGTTGCTGAGATCGGTCTTCCATGATGTGGCCCAGTGGCAAGCTGTAGGAAATGCTATTTGCCACTCTAATGATATGGCAAAAACAAAGTAACCGTTCTACTGATTATTTTTACATTACTAATGTAGAGGGGTTCAATAAGAAAACTGCAAAGTATATCAAGTATTCTAGTTTCCCATCTGCCGTAAGACCACAGCCATATGAAGATGAAATTTCTCATATGCCAAGCAATCAATCATTGAGTGAGTCAGATGTTGATTCCAATGCCTCCACCACCACCACCACCACCACCACCACCACCACCAAAAATAAATTAGATGTGAAGATCAGACGAATGACAATGATTTTAAAATTCCTCATTCATAGCATAAAATAAGTAAAGAACAACTTGATCATTTTGTTCGAACGTTGGGACTTTCCAAGAATGGTGATTACCTGGTTAGAACAATGCTCAGAGAATTTGGTGTCTTAGCCGAAAAAACCCAGCCTAAAAGTGTACAGGCATTGAGGGAAGAAATTCGTTGAATTTTTCGGCACACGATGAACTGGGTTTGGTTTATTGCAAGAACATTACTGGTTTGATGGTGACACTAGGAATTTCCTCTGATGTCAATACAGATTTGTGGTTATTCATTGATAGAAGTGTTTCCAGTTTAAAGACAGTCCTTTTGCAGTTTGGGAACAAGTACTCAGGGATTCCAGTGGGTGATTCAATGAAGGCAAACGAGTCATAAGACACTATCGATACGTTACTTTATTTGATCAGGTACGACGGTTTCAAGTGGAAAGCTGGAGGTGACTTGAAGATCGTAGGTTTTACTGTGTCAGTGGAACAGCTGGGCTCGATATGAGCACTTCAAAGGGGCAGGATTGACCAGCACATTATGAATGGAGACTAGGGACTAAAAGCGTTCAATACGTACCTCTAGTTTCACCTGAGCTAATTGTGTTTCCACTACTACATATTAAACTTGAAATGTTAAAAACTTTTGTGATGTCAGTGTACCCTGAGGAGCAACCAATCAAGTTGTTGAAAGATATTTTTCCTCGATTAAGCGAAGCAAAGATTAAAAAAGACATGTTCATTGGACCAGATGCTCGCAAGTTTATGAAGAATCAGATGTTCAGAGATGCTTTGAATGAAGTTGAACATTGAGCTTGTGATACTGTGTTAAAGACAGTTGAAAGTTTTCTAAAGAAGAACTGGAGCCTGAATTACAAGACAATCATATCTGACTTTTTGGATTTGTTCGATGCATAGGATGTCAAAATGTTCTTGAAGATTCACTTTTTAAAGACTATCTCGGATTTCTTACCTTTGGAGTAAGATCAGTGATGAGCAAAATCAGTGATGAGCAAAATCAGTGATGAGCATGGTGAAAGATTTCATCAAGTGGTCACTACTATTGAAACAAAGTACCAAGAGTGAACCGAGCCCTGCATGATGACAGACTTTTGCTGGTTTCACTCTTCTTGAACTACGTGCTACAGATCTTGATAGTGAGACAATGTAACTTTTTTTTTGTGGTAAGTGTTTTCTAAGTGTATATTGTTATTTTAACAATGATTAGTTTAGTACATCAATAAATCACATGCAATGTTCACAAGATTGGATACTTTTCGCGTAATTGTAGTATTTGTGGGAAATCTTGATGGAGCAAAACGGATTTCATATTCATAAAAAGTCCCCTAAAATTAACTAATATCACATAAAGTAGCGTTTACAAAAAAATTAGTGTTATGCAGTGTATTTTTCTCCTTACTCTTTACTCTCTTTTACTCTTTTACTTGTTTCAGTCATTTGACTGCGGCCATGCTGGAGCACCGCCTTTAGTCGAGAAAATCGACCCCAGGACTTATTCTTTGTAAGCCTAGTACTTATTCTATCGTTCTCTTTTTGCCGAACCGCTAAGTTACGGAGACGTAAACACACCAGCATCGGTTGTCAAGCGATGGTGGGGGGACAAACACAGACACACAAACATATATATATATATACATATATACGACGGGCTTCTTTCAGTTTCCGTTTACCAAATCCACTCACAAGGCTTTGGTCGGCCCGAGGCTATAGTAGAAGACACTTTCCCAAGGTGCCACGCAGTGGGACTGAACCCGGAACCATGTGGTTGGTAAGCAAGCTACTTACCACACAGCCACTCCTGCGCCTATGTAAGTATTTCTAATTAAATATTTAATGCTAACTTAACTATAGTTTTCATGCAGATGGAGTCACTAAGAACTTAACCTCTCCGATTTAACTTATCAACAAACGAATACAGGACATTTTCATCGTCGTTGTATCAATGATATCTCCGAACAAACCTTAGAAATTATTGCTTCAATTCTTCGATAAAATATCTTATTTACGATAGAAAAGTAAAATTAACTGAATTCCGGAATTGTTGAAAGAGACTGAGTCTCATAAAAGCTTGACCTTATATTTGACTTATTTGACCTTTGTCAGTGATGTCATCAAACCTGTTGAGAACATTGAGTTATTACTAATAAAAATATACTTCTGACCACATAAACGACATCGACGAAATAATGATACCTCTTGCACTTTTAGTTTTTTCTCTCCTTTCCTTCATTCTGATAAATTGTAGGTTACAGTAATATATTTATTACCAATATTGATGTGGTAAGATTTATTTTTCACAAGGTTCATTAAACTTGGAGATAAAGATAAATGAAAAAAAAAATAAATATTGGTTGGCAACATGCCATAATTCTGAAACTTTGAAGATGACCGGTCTTTTCTGCGGTAGAGCTACAAGAGTTATCGACCTTCCACCAGCGTGATAGACATTAGTGACTTCGTCAGAAATATCCATTCGACTCGCTTCCAAAATGTCTTTAAAACAACTTAACAGATTTATCACCTCCTTTCTGCTTCATCAGTTCTCATCACTGGTCTTTATCTGCTCTATTAAAAATAATGTATGCCATAAATGTTTGAAAAACTCTACGGAAAATATGAGTTGTGGGATGTCTTGTCGATCAAAATAATGGCGTGATGGAGCAAAACGGATTTCATATTCATAAAGAGCACCCTAAAATTAACTAATATCACCTAAAGTAGTGTTTACTAAAAAGTTAAGTGTCATGCAGTTTTATTAGACTAGTATCAATCATAAAACTAATGTTGGCATTCAACGAAGAAATGCCCTAATGCTGTCTTTTTCTCCTTTTGTAAGTATTTCTTATTAAATATTTAATACTAACTTAACTCTAGTTTTTCATGCAGATGGAGTCACTGAGTCTCTTGCACACTCCTTTGCTTTCATTTTATTGACATATGTCTTGGAGTGAAGTCTAAAAATAATGTAAACACTACAGAGACTCCAGGATATTTGTGTGACTGACCACGAAATAATAATAATAATAATTCTTTCTACTATAGGCACACGGCCTGAAATTTTGGGGCATGGGTCTAGTCGATTAGATCAATTCTCAGTGCTCAAATTAAACATATTTTATTGATCCCAAAAGGATGAAAAGCAAAGTCAGCTCCGATGGTACTTGAAACCAGATAGTAAAACCAGAAGAAATGCCTCTAAGCATTTTGTCCGGCGTTCTAATGATTCCGCCATCTCACTGCCTTTGAACACGAAAGTAATAAAGATACTGGTTTCTAATTTAGGTATAAAGCCAGCAATTTTGAGGGTTGGAGGTTAGTCGACACCATCAACTCCAGTACTTGGCTGGTACTTCATGTTAACGACCCCGGAAGGATGAATAAACAAAGTTGACCTCGGAGGGATTCCAAGTTAAGTTGTAAAGAGTCAGAACAAATATCACAAAGCATTTTTGCCGATACTATCACCATTCTACAAGTTCGCCTTGCTTTCTGTTTTTCTATAGTGTGTCTAATTTAGGTAGAAGGCAAACAATTTTGAGGGAAGGGGAACAGTCGACTACATCTACCCTTGTTCTCCATTGATTGTATATCTTATCGACCCCGAACGGATGTAAGGCAAAGTTGACCTCAACCGCATTTGAACTCAGAACGTAAAGAGCCTGAAAAAAAAATGCCGCTAAGTATTTTTTCCGGTGCAATAACAATTCTGCCAACTTGCTGCCCTACTACTACTACTACTACTACTACTACTACTACTACTACTACTACTACTTACACGCACAACGACAACAACGATAATCCTTTCTGCTATAGACACAATGTCTGAAATTTGAAGGGTTAGTCGATTTCCTCTTTATAAAAGAAAAACCTATGAACTTCAATTTCTGGTGTAGAAAGATGGGCCCCTCCTTATCCATTTTGCTTGTCTTGTCTTGGAGTGTATTCCTATTTTTCAGATTTTATTTTTGTTTTCTTTTCTTTCTCTTACCCCTGTTTCCAGCATTCTGCCACTTTTGTATGTTTTCCATCTCCTGATCATCACAAGACGATGGGATGGTGCTGCTAGTTTGCATCTGGATAGGGTCTCCTATGTGTCCTGGTCGGTTCTTGGAACCGAGGACAAGGCAGTATCCTTCGATAATTCTGTGGCTACGTCCGGTGGTGCACTAGAAATAACATTTCTTGCTGGCTGCAGATACTGTTTATTTTACCATTTCCAGCTTTTATGGACAAAACCCCATTTAAATGAGCTTTATTGTCACATGTGTAAGAAAACCGAGCTTTCTGCCTTGTATGATGAGTCGTAAAGGCTTTGACTTAGCATTTATTATAGGATATAACTCAGGGATTATGTTGTGTTCTTATGGGAGGTCATAATAATTTGTATCTACATAGAGAGTTCACCCGATTACATATTACTTCAAGGATATGTGGACGATAGAGTCTCTATGTCCATACTGTGCAACAAAAATGACTATGAACCAAAAGTCAGCTTTTTTACTGTAACCTTCATTTCTATTCGCCTTAAATACCGTGGGACTTATCTATAGTTTAGTGTGTGATTTTCTGACTGTTGTGTGACATCAGTTTTAATCACCTATATACTCTCCTGCACATAATGTACTAGATCTCAATCCGTGTATCAGTGAACGGTGTTTCTAATTTGCCTCTAATTGTTCTTGGATAGTGGAAAGAAAAAAATGTTTTAAATTATACTGATTCAAACAGATAACTTAATAAAAATATCAATCTTGGGAATTGAAAATCATTATACCCAGAGATAATTCTTTTCTAACAGCTTTGTATACTATCAGGTTGGGTTCCAAAAGATTTCTCTTCAAGGTTGTTGTTGTTGGCACTCCGTCGCTTACGACGTCGAGGGTTCCAGTTGATCCGATTAACGGAACAGCCTGCTCGTGAAATTAACGTGCAAGTGGATGAGCACTCCACAGACACGTGTACCCTTAACGTAGTTCTCGGGGAGATTCAGCGTGACACAGTGTGACAAGGCTGACCCTTTGAATTACAGGTACAACAGAAACAGGAAGAAAGAGTGAGAGAAAGTTGTGGTTTAAAGAGTACAGCAAGGTTCGCCACCATCCCCTGCTGGAGCCTCGTGGAGCTTTAGGTGTTTTCGCTCAATAAACACTCACAACACTCGGTCTGGGAATCGAAACCGCGGTCATAGGATCGCGAGTCCGCTGCCCCTAAACACTGGGCCATTGCACCGCCACTCTCTTCAAGGAAGTCTGCC
>NC_068983.1:73608544-73612178 GCF_001194135.2 Octopus bimaculoides
GGCATTGTGTCCCCTCACAAAAAAACAAAAAACAAAAAAACTCCCAGCGTTCCGTTTCTTTGATGTGATTCTATAAATGCGAGTCGGACTTTTGGTGTCTTTCGGTGACGCTAAAGAATCGTTATCAGAAGGCGGCGAGCTGGCGGAATCGTTAGCACGTCGGGCGAAAAGCTGAGCGGTATTTCATCTGTCTTTACGTTCTGAGTTCGAATTCCGCCGAGGTCGACTTTACCTTTCATCCTTTCTGGGTCGATAAATTAAGTACCAGTTGCGTACTGAGACGATCTAATCGACTGACTCCCTCCTCCCAAATTTCAGGCCTTGTGCCTATAGTAGAAATTAAAAAAAAAATTTATTGGGAAATAATTTGAAGTAAACAAGGGACGCAACTCAGGATTTGCAGGCGAAGGGAGGTTACTCTTTCTGAAAATTTACCTAAATTCCACAGCTATTTCACATGCAACTATTTGAGGATTAATCCTGAAATAATATTTTTCATTTTATATTTGAAAACCAAATACTGTTAACATATGAAAGAAAAAATTAGAACAGCACATGCAAAGACAATCCACATTTTCTAATTTAATCTTAATCAGGGTATCAACAAGGGACTTTTTTTGGGGTTGTCTTTTATCTTTGACTAGGTTATTGATTGAACAAATCGAACCTAGCCATTTATTTTTGGAGCTACTTGTATGTAACATCGTGCAGGCGTACAATTGCTATACATTCGTATATACATGTGGTACACCTTCACGATGTTACGTGCAAGTAGAAAATAAATGGCTCCAAATATTTTAAACCATTGTTCGTTTTTGTTATCACAGTGGTGATTGTGACCCTGCTTGCCTAGATTTCTACACGAAGCAGCAACAAGAGTGTTATGGGGAGAATGAGAAAGATGGTTAGAGACCAGAAGTATTTGAGGGGGCAAATACAATGAAGAAAAATGGCTGAGTAGTGGTTCATGATAAATACCTGGAGGAAAGGTAGGGAACAGTAGGGGATGACTGTGGAGATTGGGTAAGGTTGAGAGGTGGGAATAGTGAATGGTGGACAAGGTTGGATAGGTGATCAATGGTACATATGAGGCAGAGGAAGGTGGAGGAGAGTAGGTGATGGTTGATAGTACAGAAGTAGATGAGGAATAGCAGGATAGTAATAATACAAGGCGGTGAGCTGGCAGAACTGTTAGCACGCCGGACGAAATGTTTAGCGGTATTTCTTCTTTACGTTCTGAGTTCAAATTCCGCCGAGGTCAACTTTGCCTTTCATCCTTTTGGGGTCGATTAAATAAGTACCAGTTACGCACTGGGGTCAATATAATCGACTTAATCCATTTGTCTGTCCTTATTGTCCCCTCTGTGTGTAGCCCCTTGTGGGTAGTAAAGAAATAAGGATAGTGATAATACAGTAGTCGGGAGAAGAATAAGAGAGGGAGATGATGTATGTAGGGTATGTAGGTTGCTTGAGAGTGAAGGGAGAGCCAAATACAGTGCTGGAGAGTGAAAGATGTATGGTGGTTAAAGGGAGATAAGTTGCTAGCACAAAAGGGTGATCAGTGTAAAATAGGAGCAGGGAAAGACAGTATTTAGGATTGAGATGGCTGATGTGTGAAGTGGTTCCAAGAATTGTGGAAGATGACTGGTATCTCGGAAAAAGAGGATGGAATAATTACAGCAGCAAAATACTTTAGTTACGAAAAGGGGTCAGTGATAAAGAGAAGATGGATAGCAATGAAGGCTTGAGAAGGAAATTAGGCAAGGGGTTCAGTTGTGTACATCCTGCCCCATACATTGTGTTTCCAGAATCACACATTTGTCATGATGGATGGGTCTTCTTTAGCACTGCATATCACCAGTTATTCTAGTCCTCTTTCGTCTTTGTAAGGCTCAAAGTCTTGAGATCAGCCTTCAGTACTTTGGAAGACAGACATTTAATAATAATGATGATGATGACAACGAATGATGACAACGATGAGGATGATGACAACAATGTTGGCGGTGAGAATGATGATGAAGATGATGATGATATAAGATCTCCTTAATTGCACCTGTTCACAAATGTGCAATTACAATATCATCAATTATATAATTGGAGATACGTGTTTCTTTAAAGAGACAGATAAAATTGATAAGTTAGAGGAGAGAAGAAATGTGTTTGTGTTTGTTTGTTTGTGTGTGTGTGTGTGTGTGTGTGTGTGTGTGTGTGTGTGTTGTTTCTATCTCCTTTGTTTTATTTTGTAGAAGACCAGGGCAATGTTGATCGAACTGAATCAGTATATTGCTGGTATTTCATTTGAAATTTTGGCACAATCAATGTGTCAGACAAAATAATTATGGCTCTTTACATGCTGAGTTCAGATTTCACTGAGATCAAATACATCCTTCTTGAGTTGATAAAAAATAAAGTAGTAATCAAATAATCAAATATTGGGGGTCAATTCCAGTGAAGCACCTTAGATGTGAAGGGAATTATGATAAAGAGCAGAACCTCTGAAGAAGGAAATCCCAGCATAGTTGAACTCTCAGTTATAGAGGGAATGAAACTAAATACTGTGTAACACATTAAATATGAAACTGTAACTTCTTCGCCACTCAACCACCACCACTGCTGCTGTTGCTGTTGTTACCACCACCACTGCCGCCGTCGCCACCACCGCCACCAGCACCAGCAGCGTCAGCAGCAGCACCACCACCACCAGCACTACCACCAATACAACCACCACCACCACCAACAGCAACAGCATTACAACCACCACTGTTATCACCATCATAAAACATTTCAATAATTATTGAGTACTGCAAGCGGGTGTGTGGTAGAATGAGTTGAATTGGTAGAATTAGAGTGAATGAACTTCCTTATCATTCTGTGTTCCTATTTTGTTAAGGTAAACTTTGCCTTATAATAATTAGTTATAGCCGTGTGCATTCCGAGGGGTGTTCCTTCTCAGCTGTGTGCTTGGTTTATATGTAGGAAAGGAATAAAACTGACTGCACAAGGTTTTTTTGAGATGAAGCTGTACATGGCTATGGTATGTCCACACTTAGAGTTTGCATCACCAGTCTGGAACCCCTATATCTTGCTCAGCATACCAGTCTCCTGGAAACTGTTCAGAAACGTGCCACCCGACAAATACCTGCTGTCAGGCATCTTCCATTCTCTGAATGTCTTGCTTCCTTGGGCATGGACACATTAAAGCTCCAATGTCTGGCAACCTACTTGGTAAACACCCGCAAGATTATCCATCAGCTTTCCAACAACAACCTTGGGTACCTTTTTGAATTCCACCTGTCTAACACTCATGGACATGCTTACAAAATCAAATAACAACACAGCACCCTTGACTTTCAGAAACATTTTTTTCACACTCAGAATTGCTGAAGCATGGAATAAACTATCTGCATTATTTGTTAGCTGTCAGGATATGTTGTTGTTGGCACTCCGTTGCTTACGACGTCGAGGGTTCCAGTTGATCCGATCAACGGAACAGCCGGCTCGTGAAATTAACGTGCAAGTGGCTGAGCACTCCACAGACACGTGTACCCTTAACGTAGTTCTCGGGGATATTCAGTGTGACACAGTGTGACAAGGCTGACCCTTTGAATTATAGGCACAACAGAAACAGGAAGTA
>NC_068983.1:73612188-73614718 GCF_001194135.2 Octopus bimaculoides
CAGACACGTGTACCCTTAACGTAGTTCTCGGGGATATTCAGTGTGACACAGTGTGACAAGGCTGACCCTTTGAATTATAGGCACAACAGAAACAGGAAGTAAGAGTGAGAGAAAGTTGTGGTGAAAGAGTACAGCAGGGTTCGCCACCATCCTCTGCCGGAGCCTCGTGGAGCTTTAAGGTGTTTTCGCTCAATAAACACTCACAACGCTCGGCCTGGTAATCGAAACCGCGATCCTATGACCGCGAGTCCACTGCCCTAACCACTGGGCCATTGCGCCTCCACTGTCAGGATATGACATCCTTCAAGACATCTATGCTTCCTGAAATTCACCAACAGTGTGCCTGATCTACTCCCTCCCCAATTTTTTTAAAGAACTTATTCATTGTTCACTTCTTGAGCATACTCTATGCACTTTTAGCTCTTTTTTCTGATGAGTTGTAGAGCCCCTGAATACTGTACACTATAAGTTCATTATTATTATTATTATTTGAATGATGGTTACTTGCATGCGTGCATACAGTGCAAATTTCTGTGCATATGTGCTACAGAAAAATTAGACAAGATATTGATTCTTAGTTTAAATTGTGCAAAGATCAACTTTGCTTTTAATCAAGTACTGGAGCCAATTTAATCAACTAATCTCTCTTACCACTTGTGCCCATGTTAAAAAAAATAAAATCAATAATTATTGACCAGTAAAATAATCAATAGTTGTATTCTTTCACATCCTAATTTGATTGATGAGTTTGACATTTAAATTGAATTTTGGTAGGATGAAGTCTACAAAAAAACAAAAAAAAAAACATGTGTAGGGAGGAATATCTAGAGGGATCTAGTTATAGGAACAAATAATTAGACAGAGTATGAAAGGCAACATTTGACAAGAAGTTAGACACTATAAAGATGCTGAAAGATGATGAGTGAATACATTATTGAGACAGCTAAGGGTGGTATACAGCTTTGCTAGTTTAGTGGTGGAAGGTATGGGAAGTAAAGAGAAGAAATAACACATCAGTGAACCAGTTGATTGGTTAGTTATTGTTGTCTAATTCTAGACTTGTTCTGATTAGGTTTTCCTGCAGTGACCATCCTCTCTTTTCCTTATGTAGAGGTAACCAAGGACCATATTATCCAGTGGCTTCTTTTCTAAAACAATGGCGATGAGTTTTAAGGAAGATTAAACTACTATTTCTAGTAGGTCAAATGATCGTGCAGAGTCTCCTTGTTGGCAGGCTCAGAGAGGTTGTCCTTATTTGAAGAGGATTAACCATCTTATATTTTCATAAATTGGTATAAATGATAGAAAGAAAGAAAGAAAGAATGAAAGAAAGAAAGAATGAAAGAAAGATTAATGTACTTGGTAAATATAGGAGCCAGCCTTGAGGCACACTCTTTGAGAATAATGGCAGGTATATATTTAGTTTATGTGTGTATGTAGTGATGAGACAGACGGAATGGAGAAGATGGTATGCATGTGTGTGTGCCTGCGGATAAATGGAAATAGATTTGTTGGTTTTATCTGCAAGAGTGCTACAGAAAAATCCTAGTAGCAGAAGGATTCTGAAAAGATAAGGGAGAGTAATATGACCTCTTAATTTTTAGCAAGTGATTGTCATCATCATCATCATCATCGTTTAACGTCCGCTTTCCATGCTAGCATGGGTTGGACGATTTGACTGAGGACTGGTGAAACCGGATGGCAAGACCATGCTCCAATCTGATTTGGCAGAATTTCTACAGCTGGATGCCCTTCCTAACGCCAACCACTCAGAGAGTGTAGTGGGTGCATTTACGTGTCACCCGCACGAAGGCCAGTCAGGCGGTATTGGCAACAGCCACGCTCAAAATGGTGCATTTTATGTGCCACTCGCACAAGAGCCAGTCCAGGAGCACTGGCAATGATCTCGCTCGAAAATCCTATGAAGGCCAGTCAGGTGGTACTGGCAACGGCCACGCTCAAACTGGTGTATTTTATGTGCCACCCGCACGTGCAAAAATATTATATTGTGTAATATTTTTCAGACAAAAGCATGGACCTGCAGGGCCTTTGAAAGAAATTTAGCAAATGTGGGACAAGACTGCTTTGAGGTCTTACAAGGTGGGATTCCTTTCAAAATTAAGGAAGCTGTGAAGATGTTCTTTTTTGTACTTTTTTTGAAGGTGATGTCCAGCAGATATCTCTTTCAACGTGAGTCTTACTTTACAGATTGCACCCCTGTACATGGCTAGTATGGCTTTCACCAGCCATTCATCTACTCATAGCTTCCACAGAAACCACCAGATCTTGAGTAAGGGATCTTGTTGAAGGTAGTTTCTAGGTCAACAAATGCCAAATACAATGGAATACTTTTGGCTAAACACTTCTTCTGAAACTATCTGTGTTCACACAAATACATATTTATGCATGTGTGTGTGAACGTGTATAAATGCGTGTATGTGTATAACTACACACACATATACATACATATATATACATATATATATGTATGTATATATATATATATATATATATATATATATATATATAT
>NC_068983.1:73616595-73621106 GCF_001194135.2 Octopus bimaculoides
GAACCATATACACGCGCACCTATGGCGGTGGGCAACTTTGTATGGGGTTCTGATGATTATGGTTCCATTACAAATCAGGCTGAAGAGAAATAGACAGTCGGTAAGATTGTTAAATTTTGAAACCGGTCCCTGTTTAAGAATGTTCCTTTTTCGGTGATTTTAAATGTCTTGCCCGCTTACGTTTTGGTATCACGCTATATTTCACGTTGAGAACAATTTAGGTCTTATTAGACACAAGATGTGATCTATTTCATATTGTTGTTGAATGCTCAAAATGAGGAGTAGATAGACAGCCGAAAACTGATGAAGGGTCGTTTCTCTGTGCTTACTTGTCCTTTTTCCACCATTTGTTTCTCTCGTTGTTTGTGTATTTAACTTGTTTGTTCATGTACTTCATGTTGTTGCACAGTTAATGACAATGACATCCTGTACCCATATATGCATATATATATATATATATATAGATATATATATATATATACACACACAAGTATATATATGTATAATACAAATAATATGTGAGTATATGCATATCTGGGTACAGGACATCACAAAGAAACGTGGACAAAATGAAAAATGAGAATATAAATAGAGCATGGAAAACAAACTTTTTTCGGACAACGGTAGGAACACACAGGAAAACAGACAGGCCACATAGAGAACATTTCCTTCATCAGCTGCCCCTATTCTAAACTAAGTGTTTTGAAGAGTTAGGGCAGGACGCATTGTTAGAATAGCTCTTCCTGCAAAGCAAATTAAATAAAATTTGTGATGCGGAGGAATTAAGTGGCAAACAGAAAACACGACAGAGAAAACGAAACAGTGAAATAAACATGGAAGGCTGTTAGGCCAGACGAGAAAAAAATATATATACTGAATGCTGTGATTTGACGAACTTGACGGGAAGAGAGAAGAAAGTTCGTGCTTGCTTAGCAATGGCCAAGAGAGGAAAGGAAGGTGGTAGCCGCTGGTCACATGTGATCAACGAGGGATAAGGAGAAAGAGTGGTAGAGAGAGAAAAAAGGGGAGGAAACATACATATATATATATTATTTATTATTATTATACATACATATATATATATATATATATATATATATATATAGGTTGAAGAAAGTTGAAGAAAAATGCCTTCGTTTCACATAGTTTAATATTTTTCTATATAAATATATACATATTATATGGGAGTTGTAAAATCCAACCGGTTTTCACTATTTAAATTAGCTTTTCAAGGGGCATTGTATAATGATTAATTCGCATGATGAAGGAGTTTCGCCATCTTGGCTGTTTTTATATATATATATATGTATATGTGTATGTTTGTATGAATAATATGTGTAAATGTATAAATATTGTGTGTGTGTGTGTGTGTTTGTGTATGTATATGCATATAGTGAAGGTGCATAGCTTAGTGGTTAGGGTATTTGGCTCGTGATTGTAAAGTCGTGAGTTCGATTCCCAGTGGCATATCATATCCTTGAGCAAAACACTTTATTTTACGTTGCTCCAATTCCCTCAGCTGGCAAAAATGAGTTGTATCTCTGTTCTTTTTCTGCTTTTTGAATTGAAATAAAATAAATATTGCTTTACATCTATATCACTATTTTACTATTTCACATTAGTATATCCTCCTCCTCCTCCTCCACCGTCTCCGCCGCCACCACCACCAATATCATCATCGGGATCTATTTTAAAACGGGGGCGCCAGTATTTTCTTAATGAAACACTAATGAAACACTTTGAAAGTTGGGACACTGGTAGAATGTGTCATATAAAACATCTTTTACTCTTAGTCTTCTTAAAAAAAAAGGAATTCGCAAGTTATTCCATGTTAAAGTTGTCGTATAATTTCAACCAATCACTGACGTCTATTCAGCTCAATAGAGTTACTGCTGGGCGGTCATAAAAATGTTATTCCCTGTGACATATTTCATCCGGTTTAATCGTAATTTATACGCACATATTGTTTATATAATATATTACGCTGTGCGTATCTATGTGTGTAACAGTTTTAGAGTTCGGATTCTAGAGTTAGGGTTAGTTTTAGGGTTAGGGTTAGGGTTACGGTTAACAGTCTAGTTAGGGTTAGGGTTAGGGTTAGGGGATTAATACGATATACACCGTTACAGCGCTAACTGTTTTCAACTGAATAGACGTCAGTGATTAGTAGAAATTATCGAAATAAGACAATTTTTTACATGAAATAAATTCGAATACAAAAATATTTTTCTGTTCTATAACACAAAATAGATAAGTATATGAAGTTTGAAAGTCTTTCCGTACCAAAAACACTATATAAAACATAAATGAAAAATGGCGCCCCCGTTTTAAAATAGATCCCATCATCGTCATCATCATTGTCAATATCATTGTCATTGTCGTCGTCGTCATCACCATCATCATCATCATCATCATCATCATCATCATCATCATCATCATCATCATCATCATCATCACCATTATCATCACAATCATTACCATTGTCACCGTCATCCTCCTCCTTGTCATCATCATTGTTGTCATCATCATCATCATCACAATCATTATCATTTGTTTGCTTAAATTTTATTTGTTTTTTCTATTGATGTCTAACTAAATGTTGCATCTACACTGGGTCTACTTGTACTCATGATAAACAAGTTATTCAATAGAGAATTTCTATCTTTAGAATTCACATAACATTTCATATTGGGGGAACCAAGTTAATCTTTTTGCACAAATTTATCCTCATCCTCATTGTCATCATTGTTGTCATCACCATCATCACCATCATTATCATCATCATTTAATGCCTATTTTCCATGTTGGTATGGGTTGGATGATTTGACACAATACAGTAAACTGTTTTTTGGCACTCCGTCGCTTACGACGTCGAGGGTTCCAGTTGATCCGATCAACGGAACACCCTGCTTGTGAAATTAACATGCAAGTGGCTGAGCACTCTACAGACACGTGTACCCTTAACGTAGTTCTCGGGGATATTCAGCGTGACACAGTGTGACAAGGCTGGCTCTTTGAATTACAGGCACAACAGAAACAGGAAGAAAGAGTGAGAGAAAGTTGTGGCGGAAGAGTACAGCAGGGTTCGCCACCATCCCCTGCTGGAGCCTCGTGGAGCTTTAAGGTGTTTTCGCTCAATAAACACACACAACGCCCGACTGGGAATCGAAACCGCGATCCTATGACCATGAGTCCGCTGCCCTAACCACTGGGCCATTGCGCCTCCAGCACAGTAAACTGTAAGGTCGTCTAAAGCTCCAATGTTAGCATTAGGAAAGGGTATCTATGGCTGGATACCCTTCCTAATGCCAACCACTGTATAGAGTGTATTGGGTGTCTTTTGTCCATTCCATGCTACTGGCACTAGTGAGTTGATATAGTTATAAAATTTCCTAGGGTTTGGTGACAAACTACTATGGTGAGGTGGGGGTTTCTCTACTAGCAGACCAAACCCTATGTATGTATGTATTATGTATGTATGCATGTATGTATGTATATATGTATGTATATGTATATGCATGTATGTTTGTGTGTGTGTATATTTATATATATATATATATATATATATATATACATTTATATGTGCATATAAATACACACACACACACACATATATACATGTCTCATATTATTCATCTATATTTTACCCCCTACCATATATCAGTACTCTCTAGGTTTGATAAGACAGTCCATAAATCAGAACCAAAAAAACAAATAAAATCTGTAACAGTTAAAATCTATTTAAAATTATTTACTAGCCTGTAGGGTCTGGCGAAGTCAAAATGTTTTTTTGTATTCCTCCTTTCTACTTGGAGAGTTTAGATTTAATTATAAAAATATGTCCTTCTGTTCAAATGTAATTTCATTAAATTTCTATATCTTTTGGCAGCTGAAGATTGCTCTACATTTTATATTTGATGTAACGTTTACATTGCTCAATTAAATGGAGTCGCATTAAATGATTGTACTGCATTAACTTTGGATATTCTTGTTGCTTATTTTGACTTTAATCACCTTATTTTGAAACTGTATGGATAATACCATACTAAATTCTGGTGCCTAAACTTAAGTACCATATTCACCTGAATCTCTCTCTCTCTCTCTATATATATATATATGCATATATGTATGTATGTATGTATGTATGTATGTATGTATGTATATATATATAATGGAACAGGGACAACTGATGAAGGGAAATATTCTTTATGTTACATGTCTCGTCTCTCTGTTATTTTCATTGTTAAAAAAAAACTTCGTTTTCTGCTTTAGTTTCTCATTGTGTTTAACGTTTTTTTGTGATGTCCTGTACCCATATATGCATGTATGTATACATATAGATGTAGATATGTACATATATTTATGGATATATGCATATATTTATATATTATTTATATTATTATTATATATATATATATATAGAGTGCTCTTCTTTCAATTCTGACTTTCTTTGGGAACTTTTGATACTACCTGTACTTCTGTAAATATGTATGTATGTGTGTATGTATGTA
>NC_068983.1:73622961-73626148 GCF_001194135.2 Octopus bimaculoides
GTGTGTATATGTGTGTATTGTAAGTATGTATGATATTTTTCCATGTATGTATATATATGCATGTACATATGTATATATGTATCTATGTATATATATATATATATATATGTATGCATGCACGTATGTATGTATGTATGTATGTATGTATGTATGTATGTATGTATGTAGGCATGTATTTATCTATGTATATATGTATATATGTATCTATATGTATATCTATATATGTATCTTTATATGTATATCTATATATGTATCTATATATGTATCTTTATATGTATATCTATATATGTATATATGTATGCATGCATGCACTTATATATGTATGTATGCATGTATGTATGAATCTAGGCATGCACTTATGTATGTATGTATGTTTTTGTTTGAGACTATTTAAGTTATTCTTAATAGATGTTGAGGCTGGTTGCTTACAAAAAATGACAAGAGTTTTTGAGTTAAGTGAGTTCCCTGTGTTTGTAAATATGTGGTTGAGTTAGTAATAATGCACACACACACACACACACACACACACACACACACACACACACACACACACACACACACACACACACACGCACACACACACACACACACACACACAAACACACACATGCACACACAAACATGCATACAAACATATATATATATATATAGGTGTATGCATGGCCATTTATGGTCTGTATAAAAATGGCTCTTTAATGCACCAGCATTTGTGCATGTTTATTTGTGAGTGTGTGTGTATGTGTGTGTGTGTGTGTGTGTGTGTGTGTGCATATGTGCATCATTACTTTTTACACATGTGTCATTATAGATGCACACAACAAACTGTGTGTATATATTTTTTAAAGGAATCTCAGATGGAGAATGTCTTACAAATCTTTCACTGTGCTGCTACTAAACAAGATTTGGAAGATGCAAGTCTATTTCTTTTGCTCTTTCTTAGAAAAAAACTTATTTCTAGGCTTCTGTGCAAATCCACAGTTACATTGCCAAATGCACCGATGATGGTATGGACAAATGAAAAAGTTATAGTTAGGATAGAAGGGTAGTAAGTTTCGTATTGTTGTTGGTACTCCGTCGCTTACAACGTTGAGAGTTCCAGTTGATCTGATCAACGGAACAGCCTGCTCGTGAAATTAACGTGCAAGTGGCTGAGCACTCCACAGACACGTGTACCCTTAACGTAGTTCTCGGGGATATTCAGCGTGACACAGTGCTACAAGGCCAACCCTTTGAATTACAGGTACAACAGAAACAGGAAGTAAGAATGAGAGAAAGTTGTGGTGAAAGAGTACAGCAGGGTTTGCCACCATCCCCTGCCGGAGCCTTGTGGAGCTTTAGGTGTTTTCGCTCAATAAACACTCACAACGCCCGGTTTGGGAATCGAAACCGCGAGTCCACTGCCCTAGCCACTGGGCCATTGTGCCTCCACACAAGTTTTGTATTAGTTTACCATAAATGTTCTGTTTTCCGTGGTCGTTTGATGGTATGTTCACATCCATTGGGCAGCTGACCTCTACAATGGGGCATGACTCTTATTCTGTCCCACAATAATATCAGCCCTAGTGTGTTTGCACCAGGTTACTGTTTTTATCAGAATACTCCACCAGTAATCCTTGTTTTTAAAGTTATAATTACATTCCAGTTCTAATGTCTTTTATGTATCCATCAGGACAATCCTTCCTGTGCATAACATTGTGAATAGTTTTTACAAGTATATCATGTCTTTAGGATAATTAATATCTTGTAGACATTTTAGGGAAACTGCTGATAATGTGGTACAACATAACCAAACATTTTCTAATACAGCATGGAAGTTTAGCATCATCTTTGTCTCTCTGTTTTGTTTTTCTCCAAGCTTCTGTTTAAGTAGGTCAGTCCAGCCTCTTCTGGGTTGCATGACATGCTTGTATTTTCAGAATACCTTCCCCTACACTGGAAATGTTGTCACTATCACTTTTGAGTACATGCGTAATGTACTCTTTTCTTTCTCTACTGTTCAGCAGGTGTTACCTGTGTAATACAATGCAACATTCAAAATCTATTTGGCCTGACCTTATGCCTCTGCCACTATTTCTTTGTTTTAAATAGTTCCTGTTGGTGCTACTGTTGATGTGGAAGTTGCTATTGGTGGTCAGTATCTTTCTAGTTTTGATGTACTGCTCGTGGATCACATCAAATATCCAGTCTTATATCTCAAATGACACGGAAAAAATATTGTGAGATATGGTCTTATTAAATGCAGACAGCTCTGAATTCCATATCTATTGGAGTCTGCTGAAATATTCTTTTGCTACTCTGGCTTTTCTCACAACAACATATGCAATGTTTTCATTCCAAGATACTTATGGTATGTATGTATGTATGTATGTGTGTGTGTGTATGTATGTATGTATGTATGTATGTATGTATGTGTGTGTGTGTGTGTGTGTGTGTGTGTGTGTGTGTGTGTGTGTGTGTGTGTGTGTGTGTGTGTGTGTGTGTGTGTGTGTGTGTGTGTGTGTGTATGTGTATGTGTGTGTTTAAGTATGCATGATTGCATGCACATAATTTCTTTGTCAATTCATTCTACTTTTTTATCTTTTGAATTTCTAAACAACAGAAAAAGGGTCAGTTTCTAACCTAGAGAAAAGGGTCTTTCTTTGAAATTTGGACAAGTTTGCAGTGTGTACGTGGATATATGAAAGTTTGCTGTGTATATTATGCATGTATGCATATGTCCATACATATATGTATATATGCATGTCTACATGTATGCACACATGCACTCACATATGATTGTGTGCAAGTAAGAACGTCATTGCATTTATGGATCTGTATGTTTTAACTAATGTATGCATAAACATTTGTATGCTTGCATGCTTCTACATATGTATACGTACTTCGTACATTGTGTGCTTCAGGAATATTCATATATTTTCACTGTGCCATTTATGGCTTGTAGCTGTCATTTCCTAATTGTGTTATCTCTTATTTTGTGAAGCCCAGCTTCTCAAGAACAATGGTCTAATAATTATAGTTATAAATCTAAAGCTATAATCTGGATGAAGTAACACCAGATTTCTTATTATTTCAGCATGTGGCACCTTGGGCAAGTGTCTTCTACTATAGCCTCGGACCGACCAAAGCTTTGTGAGTGAATTTGGTAGATGGAAACTGAAAGAAGCCCGTTGTACATATGTATATATAT
>NC_068983.1:73626322-73627311 GCF_001194135.2 Octopus bimaculoides
TATGTATGTATATGTGTGTATATGTTTGTGTCTGTGTTTGTCCCCCCAACATCGCTTGACAACTGATGCTGGTGTGTTTACGTCCCCGTAACTTAGCGGTTCAGCAAAGAGACCAATAAAATAAGTACTAGGCTTACAAAGAATAAGTCCTGTGGTTGATTTGCTCGACTAAAGGTGGTACTCCAGCATGGCCACAGTCAAATGACTGAAACAAGTAAAAGAGTAAAAGAGTATGTACTAGCCAACTGATTTCCACTACTATGCACAATTTCTTTCTCCTGTTCCAGATCATTATCTCTGACCAGTTCTTGCATCTTACTAAGGTCTTGACGGGGATATTTCATCAGTATTTTTCCATGTAAGGAGTTACTATGTCCTTCCACATCATAGTAACTTTATATATTTATACTCACAGGGTTATCCTTTCAATAAATTGTATTGCATAATATTTTGGCTATGACACTATATCCAATAGGTAGATAAACCCAGCATGATATTTTCAGACAACTAGTTATGATGTAGATGACATATTCAATGCTCATTCTAAAGAGTCTACATCAGTTATCAAATCTAGGTGGTTTACCTGTATCCCTATCTCTTTTGTGTCCCAGGTATTTCATTTTTATTTTTTGTTCATCTATATATATAAAAATGAGAATGTGTGTCTGTCTGTCTGTCTGTCTGTCTGTCTGTCTGTCTGTCTGTGTGAATCCCTAAAACTCGAGAACTACGCCACCAATTTCATTCAAATTTTACACATGCCTTACTTAGGGTTCCAGTTGTGTTTTAGTCAAACAAAAATTTTAACTTCTTGCAGAGTTCGAGCCCACGGCAACATAATATCTCCTCCACTATTTAAGTATTACGTGTCAAAAGTGAAACAAAAACACTCATGTCAAATACTTTCACTTTAAAAATGAAACTATTCTACTAACTGAAACAATCACATTTTGATACTGTAATGACAGATACTTTCAGAGAGAGAGAAA
>NC_068983.1:73627887-73630671 GCF_001194135.2 Octopus bimaculoides
ACCCTTTCAGATATACTTACATTGTGATTTCTGCAATGTGGTGCATAAATTGTCAAGTAAATGAGACGCATCTTTGCCTCTACTGATTCACTTGCAAAGTGTTGAGTAAAATTATTTCGTTGCAGACCTCCTTTGGGTCTTTTTATTATCACTGCGACACACATAGTCCCCAGTTGGTAACATTGATTTCAAGGCCCTCCTAGATGAGAGACTGGCATTCCACTTAATGTCTATGTTCCATGCTGGCATGGATTGGAGAGTTATTAATGTAGAAATATGGTATCGTAGCTACTAACAGTTGAGGGTTGCGTAGTCTAGACGGCGTTTTTAGATTTCATTATTCTCTTTAACCCGGGCAAAGCCGGGTATTTCTGCTAGTGTATCATAAAAACATTGCTTTGAATGTGAGAACTAATATCCTGGTCCAAGCTAAGACCACTTTTGTTATCTTTGAAGCTTTCTGGAAACATAGACGTACACGACCTTTTGCTGATATGCTGCAGCTTTTCTACTGCTGCCTTGTTTACATTTTAAGGGTGATCTATATCAAGGGTACCCAAGTACCTGGTAGTGGACTAGTACCAGGCTGCACAGAAAAAATAAATTTTAAAATGTTTATTTCTTTTTTATTGACTATCATAGTCTGCAGGATGTTTTTGCATTATATATGTGAGTTCAATTCCCGGCGACACGTTGTGTACTTGAGCAAGACACATTATTTCACATTGCTCCAGTCCACTCAGCTGGTAAACATGAGTAGTACCTGTATTTCAAAGGGCGAGCCTTGTCACACTCTGTGTCATGCTGAATCTCCTTGAGAACTGCGCTAAGGGTACATGTGCTCAGCCACTTGCACATTAATTTCATGAGCAAGCTGTTCTGTTGATCCTATCAGCTGGAACCCTCATCATAACTGATGGAGTACTCCCACCACATATGCAATAATTAAATTATATATTATTCACTTTATTGTGTTATGTGCATGACCCACCCCCATCCCTCTGGTCTGTGGAGAAATTAACCAGTCTATGGTGCAAAAATGGTTGGGGATTTGGTTAACATCATTGTTGATGTGGAAATTTCTGGTTACAGGTTAAGAGTTTTTGAGTCTTAATATCAATAGCCAGATGTCATCTAGTGATAAAGTTATGCAACTTCTCTGGGTGTGTAACCTAAATCATTAACCAGGGAATACTTTCTGAGAAGCCCCTTTCTACCTTTCATGATATTATATGCAGACTTGATTCATGGATGCACATCAACACTTCTGGTTAGTAGAAGTTATCGATGGGATATGATGTGACGTGTAAAGGATGTTTTGAATTGATGATAAGTTCAAGTCCATGTTGCCTTGTTTTCATATTAAGTAAATTACTGATGTCAAAATTTCTGGTGCAATTTAAGGGTTTTCAGGTCTTAGCATCAATAACCCAGATCTCGTCTAGTCTCCAGTCGAATGACCCATGATGGCATGAATACTGGTTATAGTAAACACATTGTGAGTAACTGATTTAATGTATGTGAAAAGTTTTGAGGTCCGTATATTCCTTGTTACAGGTCCCATCATAGGATATCAGGTGCATATTACTAAGTTGATAATAAAATGCAGTCGGATGGCCGGATGGCTCCTTAGAATATTCAGAACTAAAGAACAGGAAACCACAATGGTCCTCTGAAGAACATATGTCCTCAGCGGCTTAGAATACTACTCCCAACTATGGTCACCATATAGTGTAAAATTAATGGCGGAACAGGAAGCAATCAAACATAGCTACACAAAGATAGTCTCAATGACAGGTCAGAATGAAGGCGGGAAAGATATACAGCGACATACATCTGGGAAAACCTGGAAAAGACTTGCACCAAACTTTAGTATTGATACAAAAAGAACAGAACGGGATGTCATTGCAAAGAGCCAAAAGATCCCAACATCGCCATCCAGATACAAGACCAGATACTGCAACAGCTTGGGTTTCAAGGGTCCGCAGCTCTTCAATATCTTCCTAAAAGTCCTAAGGATCTGCATGGGGTGGATGTAGGTGTCTCCAAGACAAGAGTGGATCTCTCGTCAAGAGTTCCGGATGAACCTAACTCACGGCAGGCAACGCAAACGAGGTCAGCTACATCAAACTCCCCCATTCACCAAATGCTACATATCAGAGGAGGTCTCAAGCTTTGAAAGTATAGCAACACTAACAGTGGTGCTCCAGCATGGCTGCAGCTCTCGAGCTGGAACTATTAAAAGAATCTCCTCTTCATTCTGCGATCACATGCACGAAAAATTGGGGGTGAACAGTTTGCCATGTGAACGATGTTGTGCAGGATAGGCATTAGACGAGACCAATCTAAGGGAGAAAACTCTGAGGGGCTTAAAAGGGTGTGATCTTGCACAGAAGTTAGTATCCGAGAAAATGACTATTTTTCATAGAAGGTATCATAAAATTTTATGTATACAGGAGAGCGAGCGAGGCAGGGAGGAAGATTATAAAGGCCGGTGCTCTAACATGGCCGCAGTCAAATGACTGAAACAAGTAAAAGAGTAAAAGAGTATGTGTGTGTGTGTGTATGATGGATTTTCCTGTCGAAGACGACGTATAAGTGGGATCTTTTTTAAAACGGGGGCCACATTTTTCATTAATGTTTTACGTAGTGTTTTTGGTACCGAAAGACTTTCAAACTTCGTATACTTATCTATTTTGTGTTATAGAACAGAAAAATATTTTTGGATTCGAATTTATTTCATGTAAAAAATTGTCTTATTTCGATAATTTCAACCAATCACTG
>NC_068983.1:73630815-73637147 GCF_001194135.2 Octopus bimaculoides
CCAGCCGATATACATTAAGTGCCGACTACATAAACAAACGATTCTTCGTTTTATTTGCTTTTTTCATTTTAAATTTGCTTTAACCCTAACCCTAACTCTAACCCTAACCCTAGGGTTAGGGTTAGGGTTAGGGTTAGGGTTAGAGTTAGGGTTAGGGTTAGGGTTAATTGTTTCAGAATCGTTTGTTTATGTAGTCGGCACTTAATGTATATCGGCTGAATGGACGTCAGTGATTGGTTGAAATTACAGAAATACGACAACTTTAACATGGAATAATTTATGGATTTCTTTTTTTTTAAAGAAGACTAAGAGAAAAAGATGTTTTATATGACACATTCTACCAGTGTTCCAAGTTTCAAAGTGTTTCGTTAATGAAAAATGTGGCCCCCGTTTTAAAAAAAGATCCTATAAGTGTTTTAGCTTTTTGCCGAACGACCTGCACAAGTGATTTGTTCATAGTGATCGAATGTATGGGCTGTACCTTCTATCAAATTCGAAGTTGCCTGAACAGGTGCCCGATGTACTACACGTACAGCGCGTGTGTTGTAAATATTATCGAACGCACACACGCTGGTTCGCTGGTCGGATGCAATTTGACACGGAGGAGATGACTCTCTGAAAGCATCGTGTGTTGTAAAACACCTGAAAGTCATAACCTATCAGACAGGCTATTCAATTTGCCTTCGGTTTGGTTCCGTTACGTGAAGTTGATAAGCCACAAAAATTCCGGAACATCGATGTCCATCGCTCCTGAATGGGACTTGGGATGAATTGTTTCGCCTGTCTATGACTGTGACTTTCAGATGTTTTAATACCCGGCACTTTGAGAGAATCATCTCCTCCGTGTGAAATTGCAGCCGATCTGCGAACAGACAAATCACATACACTGTATGCGTGTTCGATAATGTTTACACACACACACACACACGCATACTCGCACGCACACACATGCATATGTATGTATGTATGTTATCAATCAGTTTCATTTCTGTATTTCTTGTCCATAGAGAAAGAGCCGGACTCTAACATAGATTCAAGGCTCCTTCATTGGAACTTTTATCAACATCATCTAGGTATTTGTGCATATGTGTGTGTGTGCAGTATTTGGTGTTAGTGTATGCGCAGATTTGTATGTTTGTTTTATGGATGCGTTTTTATGTCTAGATGCATGCATATGTATTTATGTGCTAAATTTTTGGAAAGTTTTACATATCTTTACAGTTCCATTGATGGCTTGAATCTGTAGTCTTCTAATCAGCCTTTTTCTTTCAGGTTTTGAGAACCCTAATTTTTCCAGGTTTTTGTTGAGGCAGTTCGTTACATATCCCAATGCCCCAACAATCACGGGTATGAATCTGAACTTGTAGTCTGGGTGGAGTATCTGCAAATTTCTCAGTAGCTCGGCGTAGTTGTTCTCTTTTTCTCTAATCTTTAGTAGGATGTTGACATCCGCAGGACAGCTGATTTCTACTACTGTACAGAGTTTCTCCTCTCTGTCGAGGATTACTATATCCGGTCTATTATGTCTGCACTTTATTGTGATTATGTATGTATGTATGTATGTATGTATGTATGTATGTATGTATGTGTGTATGTATGTATGTATGTATGCATGTATGTATGTGTGTATGTATGTATGTATGCATGTATGTATGTGTGTATGTGAAGGCGCGTGGCTAGAGGTTAGGGCATTCGGCTCACGATCGTAAGGTCGTGAGCTCGATTCCTGGCGACGCGTTATGTCCTTGAGCAAGATTCTTTATTTCACGTTGCTCCAGTCGACTCAGCTGGCAAAAATGAGTAGTACCTGTATTTCAAAGGGCCGGCCTTGTCACACTCTGTGGCACGCTGAATCTCCCTGAGAACTACGTTAGGGGTACACGTGTCTGTGGAGTGCTCAGTCACTTGCACGTTAATTTCACGAGCAAGCTGTTCCGTTGATCGTATCAGCTGAGACCTTCGTCGTCGTAACCGACGGAGTGCTCCATGTATGTATGTATGTATGTATGTATGTATGTATGTATGTATGTATGTGTGTGCGTTTATGTATATGTATGTATGTGTGTGCACGCGCGCGTACATATGTATGGATATGTATGCATTTATCAATGTAAAAACATTGTAATAACACAATTCAAGAAGCTCTACATTCCGAACAAAGCCATTATTTCACCATCATATGAAAAGCCTATGTCCTATTCCCACGGAGGAGACCGTGGGTTCCACAAACTGTTGTGAACGTATTCTATATGAAACGGGAATAACTCTGGACAGAAGTGATATCCAGATAAATAACCTCTTTAGTGGTAGCAGCACGAGAAAATAATCCCTGACAATTATGCAATAGAACCAATTAACATTCTGCCGTAAAATTTCTCTCTCTTTCTTTCTCTCTGTCTGTCTGTGTGTCTGTCTGTGTCTCTGTCTGTCTGTCTGTCTCTGTCTCTCTCTCTCACTCCCTCTCCTTCACGCACATACACAGAAGAAAGGAATGAAGAAAGGGACATGGACTATGTAAGCTACAACAAAGACGAGTCGTCGAGGAGGGAAGAAACTCAAAATAAAAACGGATACAGGGCAGGGAGATGGCTTTCGTTCAAAGAAATAACTAGTGATATGATAAAATGCACCCAAGTCCATGTTGTGAAGTGGTTGACTACAGAAAAGGAACCCATAAAAACCATACAAAATAAAAACACGTACTCAAAAATGAGAAAAGAGACTGGTGGGTTTCTCCAATCATGATGAAAGACTACGACAATAAAAGAAAGGAAAGACGGGATAAGTACAACGTAGGCGATATGTTTTAACGTGAAGCGAGAAGGCGTAGCTTTGTAGTCACAAGTTTGCTTCCCTACCACATAGTTCCGGGTTCAATCCTATTGCGTGACACTCTGGGCAAGTGTCTTCTCCACTAGGCCGTACCGACCAGTGCCTTGTGAGTGGATTTGGTTGACAGAAGCTGGAAGGAATCCGCAGATTGAAGCAAGTAAAACGATAAAGGAAAAGGTCAAATGACAGACTTCATTCATTTATGGCCCAAAAGATTTAGATCCCTCGACTCGAGTTTCTTTTAAATCCCAAACATTCTTTAAATATTTATGTACCACAAGGCGATGAACTGGCAGAATCGTTAGCACGCCGGACAAAATGCTCAGCGGCATTTCGTCCGTATTTACGTTCTGAGTTCAAATTTCGCTGAGGTCGACTTTACTTTTCCCCCTTACAGGGTCGATAAAACAAGTACCAGTTGAGCACTGAGGTCGATGTCATCGAACTTACTGGCCTTGTGTCGAAATTTGAAACCTACATTTATATATCACACGAAACAGACGACTACTTTTGTTTATATTAAAACAATTGTTACAAGAGGTGTGGTAAAATATTTGAAACTTGAACTCTCGGTTCATACGCAATTCTTTTTAATTTTTTCTATTTTCGGGCCATGAGTCATGTACCTTGGCCTTTCAATGAGTTTGTTTTGCATTTGCAATGTGTTTGGTTTTGTATTTGTTTTGTATCTTTTATCGTTTACTAGTTTCAGTCGTTTGACAGCGGCCATGCTGGGGCACCGCTCTGAAGAGCTTTAGTCGACCAAATCGGCCCCCGAGATTTACTTTATATCGGTCTCTTTTGCCGAACCTCTAGTTACGGGGACGTAAACACACCAACATCGGTTGTCAAGCGGTGGTGTGGGACAAACATAGACAGACATCCCCCATACACACGCACGTACACACACACACATACACACACACACACACACACGTGCGCGCGCGCGACGAACTTCTTTCATTTTCCGTCTACCAACTCCACTCACAAGGCTTTGGCCCGCTTGACGCTGTAGTAGAAGACACTAGCCCAAAGTGCCACTCAGTGGGATTGAACCTGGAACCATGTGGTTAAGAAGCAAGCTTCTTATTATACAGCCACGCCTGCGCATCGAAACGAAAGTTTTTATTTTACTTTTTCTGTTGATATGAAATCAACTAATCAATATTGTTTTATCACACTCTTCCATGGCTCATAAATCAACTGTGTTCACCTATGAAGACACTGATAAAAAGCAACAACAGACTAAAGTTTCAGCAGACCACTCGTTTCTAGGACACCATTCACGCTGACATTGTAGCCAATCTTAGTCTTCATGAAATACTACTTCACAGTGGACACCCTCACTAAATTGCATCTTGACAAATTTTGATACAAGGACTACTGTTTGACTTGTTTACAACACACACGCACACACACACACACACACACACACACACACACACACACACACACACACACACACACACACACGTATTATCAACAATGAAACTACTATTAACGATGAACCTGCCGTTATACAGGGTGTCCACAAAGTTTGAGTACATGGGGATTAACACATACTTTAAGAAATTATTATTTCTTTATATTTAATTGTTTATGTTATGATTTTATTTACTCCATGTACCCAGACCTTGTGGACACCCTGTATAACAAAGAAGTGTATAAGGCGACGAAGTGACAGACTCGTTAGCACGTTGGACAACAATGCTTAGGAGTACTTCTTCCGATTTTAGTTTTGAGTTCAAATACCGCCTTGGTCGACATTGTCTTTTATCCTTTCGGGGGTCGATAAAATATAAACATCAGTTGAGCGCGGGTGAATTGATGTAATCGATAGGATTCCACCACCAATTTTTAGGCTTTATGTCTATATATATAAAACAAAACAAAGTAGAGTAGCCTCTCTTGTAAGTTTTGAGGTTATTGCCGGCTTGTACACAGCACAATATACGTTTCATTACATGGTGAATATAATATTTTGATATAGGCGCAGGTATTGCCGTGTGGGTGACAAGCTTACTTTCCAACTATGTGGTCTTGTGTTCAGCCCTCCTGCGCGGCACCTTGGGCAAGTGTTTTTTTTTATTTTTTAAATAATCCGAATAAAGCCTTGTGAGTGGATTTCATAGACGGAAACTGAAAGAAATGCGTTGTGTGTATGTGTGTTTTAGTAATGTTTATCGTCGTGGGTGTTTTATAAGAACATGCAATACTGCTGGTTTAATCCCAGGCGGGCGCTTCCTCCAGTTGGTTATTCAGTGCGCTTCACACTCGATATATATTGCAAGCGGGGAGAGAACTCCCTAGTATTCTAGCTCCGAGACCACCAGATCACGTGATTTGAACCTCATTTTGGTCATCTTCAGTGAATAACCAGGTGGAAGTGTGTGTGTGTCTTTGAGTTTGTGTGTATCTATCACCACTTGACAACCGGTGTTGGTTTGCTTACGTCCCCATAACATAATTGTTCGGGAAAAGAGTTCGATAGAATAAGAAGCTGGGGTTAATTTTTTTTGACTAACTCTTCAAGGCACTGCCCCAGCATAGTCGCAGTCCAATGACTGAAACCGTTGGAAAATAAAAGATATCCCAGAAAAGACTTATTTCTTATTGCTTTATGAACGTATTTCGTAATTTTTTTCTTCACTATAACATCTACACATACTAATTCTGCAAACATATTTTCGTAAACTAAAATGTTTAACACACTTAATTCTATTCTACTTTGCCTTCAAATTTCAACGAGGAGTCCCCTGCATAATTATTTGCTATGCTACAAATAGCAGCCAAATCCCCTTCTTCCTTATCACACTCTTACTACCTTTAAAAAAATATAGGACACATTAGATAGTGTAATCTTAGGTAAATCGCTTGGAGGGAAAGGCAGAATAAGAGGTAGCGAGTGTGGTATACATTTCGTCATAAGTGTACTTAATCATAAGTGTACTTGGGGTTAAATTACTTATAGCAATCTATATTAAGGGGTGGACAGATAAGGTTTGGGTGAAGAGAAGTCTAAGGTTATTTACAGAAAAGAGGATTATTTCCTAATGTCAAGAGGTATTATCGCAGTCGTTGATACTCATAGCAAGCACATAATGTTAACACAAACACTCGTGGAGCTTGAGGTCGAAATTGATTTTAAGTAATTCACACGCGCGTGCGCACACACATACAAAACGTGTATGTATTATTGTATGTATGGACATATATATATATATATATATATATATATATACACATGCACACATACATATATACATGTATGTATGTATGTATGTATGTATGTATGTATGTATGTATGTATGTATGTATGTATGTATGTATGTATATAGTTCAAATTTATAGAAAAACAAAAGACGAAGACAGATATGAGAGCAACAAGCAAGCGTATTAGTTTGACGCTCGGAAAAATGGAAAATTCTATTACATTTCGAGTCAACGCTCTCCGACAGAAACCTAAGAGGAAATAAACGGAGAGAGAAGGATATATATAT
>NC_068983.1:73638660-73648034 GCF_001194135.2 Octopus bimaculoides
TATATATATATATATATATATATATGCATATATAAGAAAATGTGTTGTTGAAAATGCACCTAAATTTTAAAAACTTGTAAATGTTTAAAATACATTTATTTACATATATACCAAACTACTTTCAACAATATGTTTTTGTTTATCAATGATAAAAATTTAAAATTAGAAATACATCTTTAAAAGTTTCAATGTTGACAAATTAAAATGTTTCAATTTTGACAAACTAAAATGTTTCAATATTGATAAATTAAGATGTTCAAAACAGAAAGTGTAAGTTTGAATGTTCATAGCAGTCAATAAAATTAAAACTGTATATCAATTTGTTTGAATGCACAAAGTTCATTAATTTTAGTGGTGGTCGTCAAGTCATACTGAAAAAAAACAAAAACAAAAAAACAAATGTGAAATGAAAGTAGTAAAAAAAGGGAATTTGGTTTACAGTTTCTCTGATCCCCTTGTAAGAGACGCTTTCGCTTGTAGTGGTATGTTTTGGGATCATATGAATTTATAACTTTTTTCTGCAAGCGGATCTGATTTTTGATTAGCTAAAATACTGGCGACGTTTTTTTTTCCGTGGTCAAGCTTGTTGTTCTGCTTGGTTGGTTTCCTTATGGAGACGGTCAAAAGTCGTTCAGGTTGGTTGGTTCTCTTAAAGGATCATTTCGTTGTATTCGCTGAAGTTCGGTTTTGATTGGTCTGGAATTAGGTAACGACAGCAAGTGGTGTTTGTAGAATTTCATTGGACTGGAGGTGGGTGACGTCAGCAACTGGTGTTTGTATGGTGATTTGGAGTTGCAGTTTTGGATCCTGGGTGGAAGATTGTTACTAAAGATTACAAAAAATTTTTGTTGTTGTTCCTGGTTGTTTTTTGTGTTGAAATTGAGTCTTTTTTCTTTTCTTTTTACTGCTTTTTCTTCTTTCTAAAGGATGTTCAGTTGTGGTTTATATTTTTTTAATCAATATGTTTTCCTTATTTAAGCGGAATTGGGTTGAAGTGTTTCCAGTGCATTGCTTTGATATTTAGGGTTTATGTCTACGGGGCATTGGTCTAGGTGCTTGCTTACGGGAATTTTCCTAGTAGTGGGGTCCCGGATTTGTTGCCTGTGCACCGTAAGTCTATCCCTCAAAGTTAAGCTAGTTTGATCAATGTAGTCGCCACCACAACCTCCACATTTAAGAACATAGATTAAGTTCTTCGAAGCACAGGTGAAGTCATATTTTATGGCAAAAGTTTGACCTGACGTAAATTTGTATGTTGAGCTCTCTAAGAGGAAGATGCAAGTTCCGCAGTTAGGGCGGTTTCACTTTTTGACTTGTGGAGGTGTATTTTTGGTTGGTAATTTGGCACTGGTGAGTAATTTTTTTTAGGGAATGCGGTTGTCTCTTGCTTCTAATAATCCTCTTATCGAAGTATATATATAAAATCCTATATAGATTTTATCCTTGATTGATGGGGTGTTTTCACACCTTTTTACCATAAGAGATAATTTTTCTCCATAGTAACTGCAGTGTATTTGCCTTTAGCAGTTGAAATATGTGACAAACGTAGTTCAACTAATCTAAATTGTGATTATACGTAAACACTGCTTAGCACATTTACTCCGATATTTTTCTCGATCGGGCGATCTACTAGCGCAAATCAGTCAATGTGTTGGCTGAATTATATATAAAGTTATAAGCTTTGTCAGTTGGCTCAGGGTTGCCCCTCTCAGGAACATCTGATCGACAAGAGTCAACAAACTCGAAACATCGATGTCTCAGATTCCCGAGAGAGGGCGACACTGAACGAACAGGGTGTTTTCACACCTTTTTACCATCGCAAAAAGTAAGTTAACTGCAGTATTTGTCCAGAGATATCTCTTGTTGGATGTACTGTGTTTAGAAACAGAAATATATCAGTAGCAGACGAAAATCGTTCAGTAGCAACGGTAAGAATGTTAGATGCACATTTCTGTCTCGTTTCGCTTTGTCAGTAGCACGACTCTGCCAACTACATTTTTTTTCGCCCTTCTAAAGCCTAGCCAGACTCATGGGCCCGGTTTCCCGGTTTCTATGGCGTATGTGTTCCCCCCAGCTGGACGGGACGCCAGTCCATCGCAGCGTTACTCAAGAAACAGGAAGAAAGAGTGAGAGAAAGTTGGGACGAAAGAGTACAACAGGGGTCGCCCCCCCCCCTACCGGAGCCTCGTGGGACTTTAGGTGTTTTCGCTTAATAAACACTCACAACGTCCGGTCTGGGAATCGAAACCGTGATTCTCCGACTGCGAGTCCGCTGCCCTAACCACTGGGCCATTGCGCCTCCATTGCCAACTACATGGTAAAGCAAAATCCTTCTCTACTGAGATAGAAAAACAGTGATTGAATAATCACTAATGTCGTAAATATTCTGTCCCTCCTGCTGATTGTGGAGTCTACATGTAGTATCGAGGGAAATCTCCAGACGCCTGAAGAAATCTGGTCGAGAAGGCGTGGCTGTGTGGTAAGAATTTTGCTTCTCAACCACATGGTTCTGGGTTCAGTTCCACCTTCGGGGCGTAAACAAACAACCATTTTACTGCTGTTCACGACAGGACTATCAATTTACATACTGGGTCCATGAAGATGGTCTGTATCATGAGATCCAAACCTTTCCGAAACAACACATCCACTCCACTTTCCAATCTCGGTTAAGTTGGAGATTCGTACAACTCGTACCCACCGAAAATGGATGTGAAGGCTCGTGGCTTGGAAATTCTGGTCTCGCCAATGATCACTACATCCATATCTAGTGATCTGATCTTGTTGAGCTGGTGACATTACTTCCACGGCGACCCTAGGCCTCTTGCATTTATACTGTCTATTTTAAGTAAGGCTATTTAGTCGGAAGGAGGAAGAGGAGAAGAACCCACCTTATACTAAAGGAGAGACAATTATTACAGCCCCTGCAACTGGTTATGTCTTCCACATGTTGTTCATTATACAGGCTTTTGTTTACATCTCTCTAGAAGTCTCCTACTCTTACTTCTCTGGGGTATTTATTTTTTAAGATGTTATGTGTTTTGATATTTCGATGATTTTTATGATTAGTTGATATATTGTAGTCATAGTGCGTGATGCTTCTATGTTGGTGTATGTGATCCATTAGTTAGTTATTATTTGTGTTTATGGCCGCCTAGTTAATAATCTTTTTGTTCGTGTTGAGGTGTGTTCTAACTGTTGGTGTGTGCGAGTGAGTAAGGTTGCGCTTTGCTTGTAATGATGGCGCCTGCGATATTGGTGGTGGTGATGGACATGACAGTGTTGATAGTACTGATGCTGCTATTGTTGGAGGTGGTGTTGTTGAATTGTTACTCAAATACAACTTCCCTATTTGTTCATGTTTCACAATTTCTTTTATCCGCATGTTTTTATTTCTATTCCCTTTATTTCCATTACTAACTTTTTGCTATTTAGGCTCCCCAAAGACACCTTCACCACACTACATGTCTATGTGGTGTGAGTCGGGAAGGGGTTTGTCTTGGTGAGGGCTTTGATTTTATTTTGTTGTTGTTTTGGGGATTTTCTCTTACGGTTGTTTGTGATGTGGTGGTTTTTGATGGCGATGTATCTTCTGTTGTTTATCTTGCTGTTGCTTCTTCTCATTGTATTGTTGCTGCATGTGCTGCTTCTAGTCTTTTAGCTGATGCTGCAATCACTGTTGCTGCGGTTGCATGCTGTTGTTGTAGTGACGCCTTTCTTTTAGCTGTCATTTCTGTTGTTGTTGTTGTTGGAAGCAGCCTTGAGGTAGTTAGTATTTCCACTGTTGCAGCATCAAGGCCTTCTATCCTACCATACCAGTTATTGTAGGATCTCTAGGAATGATAAAAAAAAAGGTACTGAAACCTATTTGAAAATGATACCAGGCTTACCATCCCTACAGGAAGTGCAAAAAATCGTGCTAACTGGAACGACTCATGTACTGAGAAGAGCATTATCGCTGTGAAAACAACATCCATTCATGATTTTTTTTTTTAAATACATGGTTTACCTGTGAATTTGCGTGTGTAAACTGGGATTGCATACAACGAGTTTCTCTGCCCTAGGTGTACGGAAAACACTCGGCGAGAAATGGAAGAAAATTTGAAGAAAGAAGGAAAAAAACAACATAATAATAATAATGATAATAATGATAATAATAATAATAATAATAATAATAATAATAATAATAATAATAATAATAATAATGATAATAATAATACTTTCTGCTATAGGCACAAGACCTGAAATTTCACTGCTACTTAGTTTCTCGACCCTGAAAGGATGAAAGGCAAAGTCGACCTCGACGGAATTTGAACTCAGAACATGGCGAAAGGCGAAATACCATTAAGCATTTCGTCTGGTGTGTGCTAACGATTCTGCCAGCTCACCACCTTAACTACAACAACAACAACAACAACAACAGCAATAATAATAATAAATAATAATAATAATAATAAAAGAGAAAACGAGAAAGCAACCATACTCTGGGATATGCCAATACACACAGATAGAGAAATTAAGGCAAATAGACCAGATATAGTTGTCAAAGATCATGAAGAAAAAAAATGCTTTCTAATTGATGTATCAATACCAGCAGATGACAACGTTTCCCTAAAAGAAACGGAAAAACTTTCAAAATACAAAGACCTGGAAATAGAGGTAACTCGAATGTGGAATCTAAAAACAGAAACAATTCCTATCATAGTAGGTGCCTTAGGTATAATAAAAAAATATTCAGACAAATACATAACAAAAACACTAGGACTTACAAATATATATAACATACAGAAAATTGCACTACTGGGCACTGCACACATCCTACGCAAAACACTTTCAATACAGTAACCATAAGAGCACCACAGCAAACCACAGCACATACCCAAGGCGCACAGAGCTGCGCTCGGTAGTGAAGTGAAAGCACGTTATAAAAATAAAACTACTGAACAATAATAATAATAGTATTAATAATAATAATAATAATGAGCAGAAGTAGTGGGGGAGCATCATAGCCATGGGTCCCACCTGCGAGGTCATGCACTGTTTATCTTGATATGAGATCACCATGTCATGCACATATGGTTGTGGTGCATGTGCCTGGTGTACCCTTATCAGACGGGTAGTCATGATGGGTATATTGGGTTTCATATATTTTATCTCAGTGTCACTTTGATGTCATGCACTGCTCTCTCACTCGATAATAATGATAATAATAATAATAATAATAATAATAATAATAATAATAATAATAATAATAATAATAATAATAATAATAATAACAGGTAGTGGATCTCTAGGCTTCTGATCTTAACTGATTGGAAATGTTATCATGTACATTATTTTGTTTTGGTTTAAAAGATGGGTTACAGCAAATATTCTGCGCAATAGCACAGATTTGCTTGTCAGTTGTTTGACCGTAACCACTTGAGCATGTCCCTTGTCAGTTGTTTGACTTAACCAGTTGAGCATGTCCTTAGATATGTGCATCTCTGATTACGAGCAGAAATAGTGAGGGAGAATCATAGCCATGTGTTGAGAGGAATTCTTTGGGGTTTGGATAATTCACCTTTGGAAACATGGACGTTTCTTTCAACATTCTTAAACAACCCTTATTCGGGGACTTTTTGAGCGGGTTGGGCTACTCAACCTGAAGAAAATTCTAACTGGGCCCCACCTGCAAGGTCGTGCGCTGTTTATCTTGATATGAGATCACCATGTCGCGCACATATGGTTGTAATGCATGTGCAAGGTGTATCCTTATCAGACGGGTAGTCGTGATGGGTATACTGAGCTTCGTATATTTTACCCCAGTATCACTTTGTTGGCATGCACTGCTCTCTCACTCAATAATAATAATAATAATAATAATAATAATAGTACATTAGATGTATTTATGCTGCAGGTACCTAGATAGCAAATACAGAGAGCAGAGGTGAGGATTGCAATGAAGAGTGCAAAGCGCACGTGTGAACACACACACAAAAACTCATTACATATATGCATACATACATATATATATATACAGGCGCGCGAGCACACAGGCTGCGCGCGCGCACACACAGACGCACACACACACACACTCATAATCAACCTACATGTTTAGCAAGGTAGTAAAATTTTCATTACAGGTGAATAGATATAGTTGCTAAGATTAATATTCTCATGACAGTGAGTTTGATGTTATGTAGATAAGTCGGTACTGAAAATGGCCTCTGAGAATATCTTTGTCATACCAGTGGAAAATGTGAAAATCGGTGAATAGAAATCTTTTCTTCTTGTTAAGACCTACGTCGTATATGCCATTGTTTTCATGTTTTCTTCCTTTTTACTTACATTACATTCGAATTTATTTTAATTAATGGAAACCTCGAGCTATTTTAAAATCGGAGCACGTATTGAATTTATCAAAAATGTGTATGTGTCGGTATGTGTGTCTGTGCATGTGTGTGTGCTCATGTGTGTATGTACGAATGTGTGTTTGCGTATCCATATATTGTATGTTTGTATGTATGCATACATGCATATATGTATGTATGTATGTATGTTTATATGTATGTATGTATGTATTTATGTATGTATATATGTATTTATGTATGTATGTATGTATGTATGTATGTATGCATGCATGCATATGTATAGATATGTGTATGTGTGCATATGTATATACATATATGTAAAGATATCAATACCATGTGTGCGCGTGCAAGCAGTGTGTGTGTGTGTGTGTGTGTGTGTGTGTGTATGTGTGTGTGTGTGTGTGTGTGTGCGTGCGTGCGTGCACGCGTGTGTGTGTATGGAAAGTGATTCAGAAGTTCCATTAACCTTTAAATAATATATTAAAAAGATCGATATTTTTTTTAAAGTTATGTGATTTATAAAAAATAATTTCATTATTATCTTTGCTATTTTGTTCCAAATATCTTTTAATATCCATCCATCCATTCGCACACACACACACACACACACACACACACACACACACATACACACACACACGTATGTCTGAGTATATTAAAAATGTCATTGTTAAAAAATGAAAGAGTAGCCATCGTCCTCAAAATGGCATTGCATATGCATGTACATATCAGCATAGGCAGCTTCACTTGTAATTTTTATGATGTGCAAATTTATGATCTTTTCAAGCCTTTCAAACCAGGTTTTCAGAAGTTTCACTTTCCTTTTTCCTCAATGTGTCATACAAACTTTGGGCCGTTTTTAAAATTACCACCGGACTTATCAGCACATTACGTTGATCTATACACCCCGATTTATGAAGAATAAGATCAGAGTAATTAACGGAGCACTTTCTTGAGCATTTGATCTAATTTTCTCTTTATTGTCACATATTGTTCCCACTGTAGACGTTGAAAACTTGAATGCTTTAACAACGTGAATGATGTTTCCTCCTATATCAAACCTTTTTTTTTTTTAAAGAACAATTTTAATATCCAGTAGAAGGTAGCGAGCTGGCAGAATCGTTAGTATGTCGGGCAAAATGTTATAAGCATTTCGTCCGTCTTTATGTTCTGAGTTCAAATTCTGTTGAGTTCTCATTTGCCTTTCATCCTTTTGGGTTCGATAAAATAAATGCCAGTTGAGCACTCGGATCGATGTAATCGACTTACCCGACCCTCGAACATGCTGGAATTATGCCAAAATTTGAAACCAGTAACTTTGATATCTACTGTTATTTGTTTATGGTATATTTCCGCATTAATGTCTTCTGTTCTACTTGATGTCTCCCTTTCACACATCCTGGATTTCAAATAAATCTTACAGTGGCGGCGATCAACAATTATCCACAGCAAATATGAGGTACCAAAGCAACAAAAGGGGAGAAGTGTTTTGTGTGAGTAGAAGGTGGTTGTTTTATCACTAAGGATACAAAAATAGAAATGGAACGATGAAAGGGTGAAGGAATGAAATGAGAGGGAATACTGTATGATTACAGTTTATTCACAGGTAACCAGATTGAAGGGTATTTCGCTTCTAGCATCTCTGACATGAATCATAAAAACTCCACATTTCTTCTCTCACAAAGACTCTGTTGCACTGACATACAACGTATGTAGCTACAGGCATTGCTATCATGCCGATGCTAATTCTAATGTTGCAACATTGGAATTAGTTGTGTTCTTAGGATTGCTTTTGATGTTGGTGGTGCTGGTGGGGATATTGTAAGGTGAGGCGGTGATCGTAGTTTTCTTATAATTGTATTGTTGATGATAGATACCGCATGATCTCATATGATTATCGTTCATCTTAGTTAGGGTTGCTTACCTTGTTCATACTATTGTTTCTAGTGTTGGTCACGTAGGAATTGGTGGGTTTGTAATGGTGATTGTGTTGGTGTTTATTTTAGACGTGACGAAGAAGAATGATATATATATAATTAAGGGTACCAGGTAGTACCAGCATTGCTAGAAATAAGAGTCGAAAAATATTCAAATAAGCCACAATATCACGAGGAGGAAAGACTGGGGTTAAACTAGGCAGCGAGACCCACTGATAAGGACTAAGAGTATTATCGCAGAGTTCAGAATCACGTTGATTTGTAGGTTCGATTCTGGTTTTCAGTCATTTGTTTGTATTTATAAGCTGTCAATTCAAACCGGAGACGCATATACAATAGTTGCACACACACACATGCATATATGTACGGAGGGTATTGTTTTTTCCAAATTGTTAATTATACTTTGATCTTAGTTGAAATGTCGAGAAGCGGCGTTTTGCCTGAGAAGTAAGTGTAGCTTTAAAATTATTTCAAATCTACCCGAATTCTCATAAGGCCCAAATCCCGTAAGCTGAAGTAGCCATAACGCTGGGATATCTGTCTGTGTCTGTCTGTCTGTCTCTCTTTGCATATATACGAGGGAGTGTTGAAAAGTTCATGGCTTTAAGGGTATCGGGAAAGGCCCGGGAGGCCCAACCTTCCGAATTCCTTTACAGGGCTTAGAAAAACTGAAGGACCACTGCAATAATGTGGGAGGGGAATATATTGAAAAAAAAAATCATAATTGACCTATCTTCCTATATTTTACTTTACCCACAGCCAGGAACTTTTCAGAACCCCTCGCATACACACGTGTGTGTGTGTGTGTGTGTTTAAGTATTTCTTATGTGTGACAGGGAAATTGAAAGTAAAGGAGAAAGAGAAGCGAGAGAGAGAAGGGAGAGAAAAAGAAAGAGAGAGTGGTAAAGTGACTGTGTGGTAAGTAGCTTGCATAACGACCACATGGTTCCGGATTTAGTCCCACTGTGTGGCACCTTGGGAAAGTGTCTTCTACTATAGCCTCGGGCCGACCAAAGCCTTGTGAGTTGATTTGGTAGACGGAAACTGAAAGAAGCCCGTATTGTGTGTGTGTGTGTGTGTGTGTGTG
>NC_068983.1:73649072-73654659 GCF_001194135.2 Octopus bimaculoides
GTGCCGACTACATAAACAAACGATTCTGAAACAATTAACCCTAACCCTAACCCTAACTCTAACCCTAACCCTAACCCTAGGGTTAGAGTTAGGGTTAGGGTTAGGGTTAGGGTTAAAGCAAATTTAAAATGAAAAAAGCAAATAAAACGAAGAATCGTTTGTTTATGTAGTCGGCACTTAATGTATATCGGCTGAATGGACGTCAGTGATTGGTTGAAATTATCGAAATAAGACAATTTTTTACATGAAATAAATTCGAATACAAAAATATTTTTCTGTTCTATAACACAAAATAGATAAGTATACGAAGTTTGAAAGTCTTTCGGTACCAAAAGCACTACGTAAAACATTAATGAAAAATGTGGCCCCCGTTTTAAAAAAGATCCAATTTTAGTTATTTATTTTCTAAAATAAGTGTTTGTGTCTGTGTGCGCGCGTGTGTGTATGTGCGCGCGCGTACGTATGTTTGTGTGTATGTGTGTGTGTGTGTGTGTGTGTGTGTGCATTCGCGTGTGTGTACTGCGCTGTGTGAATTTGTGTGTGTGGTTTCTCTTTGTCTACGCGCACAATATACGGTATATATGACAATGAAAAATAAAAAAAACAACAGGGCATTGTCCTGTTCGACAGGAAACGAGACATAAAAAGGTAACAAGAAGAACAATAGACAACAAATAACAAATGTCAACATATATTACACACACACACAATCACGTGTTTACATGAATGCTGGCGTTTAACTGTCATATCAGGTGTTATAAATAATGTCCGAAATATCGTATATGTAATTTCTATGAAATTTTACAATATTCTAAGACGTCAAATGGTATCGATTGATAATCACATGAATTTGCAAACCTTTAACTTAATATAATTTCTTTTTTTTTTATAGAATAATTTGACTGAATTAATTATTAATATTAGCCCTCCAACATGGACGTATCGAAGGAGCATTTAAGGCACATAATGTTTTATGAGTTGAAAAAAGGGGAACAGTGAGGCTGAAGCAACCCAAAATATCCATTCTGTTTATGGGGAAGAGTACTTGAACGAAAGAAGATGGTGCAGGAGTGGCTGCTTACCAACCACATGGTTCCGGATTCAGTCCCATTGCGAGACACCTTGGGCAAGTGTCTTGTACTATAGCCTCGGGCCGACCAAAGCCTTGTGAATAGATTTGGTAGACGGAAACTGAAAGAAGCCCGTCGTATATATATATATGTTTATGTGTCTGTGTTTGTCCCTCCAACATCGCTTGACAACTGATGTTAGTGTGTTTACGTCCCCCGTAAAAGAAACCGATAGAATAAGTACTAGGCTTACAATTTTTTCGACTAAAAGCGATGCTCCAGCATGGCCACAGTCAAATGACTGAAACAAGTAAAAGAATAAAAGAAAAGATGGTTTGCAGACTTCAAAAAATGGTGATTTCAGCCTAAGTGAGAGGCTACAAATAGAACGCCATGTTGAATTTGATAACGAGCTTTTTTTGTCATAGCTTTAGAAGGATAATGCTGTGTCAGTTGAAGAATTGGCAAGTAAGCCCAATTCAAGCCATTCAATTGTAAATCGCCATCTTCAATAGCTTGGAAAACGTGCCCAAACACCAAAAAATGGGTTCCCCATGATTTGACAGAAGCCAATCGACAATAACGAGTGGACATTTGGTCATTTAGATGTATGGAATCAGGAATTTTGAGATACATCCATTTTTGATCGTTTACTTGCTTCAGTCATTAGACTGCAGCCATGTTGGGCCACTGCCTTGAATAATTTTAGTTAAACGAATCGACCGTAGTACTTATTTTTTAAAGCTTGGTACTTATTCTATCGGCCTCTTGCTAAACCGCTATGTTACGGGGATCGTAAACGCATCAGCACTGATTGCCAAGTGGTAGTGATGGTGGGCAAACACAAACACAAAGGCATACACACATACGCACATAGATACTTATATACATGCGTGTACACACACACACACACACACACAAACACAAACACACACACACACACACACACACACACACACTCCTTCTTCAGCACCACATCCAACCCATTAACTATCCACGAATACATTACTTTAATAGTCACTAAGTTTAGCAGTGTAACACTATTGGATAGATCAATTTTACATATTAAACACATTCCTGGTAACTGATACGTACATATTACTTGCCTGTAGGGAAACCGTATTTCGTTTTGCAACCATGATATACTATCAAATGTATTAAAGATTTTAAAGTCAATACTGTGTCCTACTTTATATTAGCAATGCACTGTTTTAATTTTTTAAGCCTACCATTTTTTAAAGTGTAAATGGAACGTATGGTAAATTCATAGACACCAAACTCGAGGACTACAAGAGTGATGCTTCCATCGTTACTTGTTTTCTTGATAACCTCTCCATTTTCCTGCAGAGAATACACCTGTCTGTGTCATTAGTTAGGATCAGATACTTTCGTATTCTTCTTGTTCACTGTTGGTGGTACGAGTATGTAAATCCACACACAGCCTCGCAGTACGGCCATGTAAATACGAGCAATAGTCAATGCATTCTGGGAAGCTAAACATTGTGAGGGATTGCTGGGGTACGCTTTTGCAGTCCATGCAGAATCTTGCACCGATCACCAACCAGTGTACTCACAGATTAATCCGTGATAAGCGTAGCATAGTTCACGTGATAAAGATTAATCCGTGATAAGCGTAGCATGGTTTATCAGTGATAAACGAGGCTACATGCACCAGTGATGGTCTCCGTCAGCAATTAGCCAGTCTTAACAGAGATTAAAAGATAGAATAGATTAGTGTGCTGCGAGACAGAGATAAAAGACTAATATTCTGATCAGGAATCTTCGCTGGAGATTGAGGATTACCGTCAGAAAACATCTTCCGAGACGTTGGTTTTTTTTTTCGTCTTTCTGACAGCAAAGCAATTTATTCCACTTGTAATTTCGGGTGTGTGCTTAAGAAGTTCACTTCGCCACCACGTGGTTTCAGCTTCAGTCCCATTGCGCTGCGTGATATTTTTTCGCACACTTTCCGTCTACCAAATTCATTCACAAGGCATTGCTCAGCCTGAGACTATAGTAGAAGACTGTTGCGCAACGTGCTGCGTAGTGAGTCTGAACCCGAAACCACATGATTGAAAAGCGAATTTCTAAACCACAGAACCATACCTGCACCTACATAGTAGATTTATGATCTAAAATCGTTCCTCCCGTGACTATCCTATCCTTACGCACATCCGTAATTACATTAATTTATCGTTTTTAACTCCCGGGTCAGTTCTGATTGAGAAAATATTTAATCAAAGATGTTGCTTCCATCTTCATCCCATCTTTCTCTCGAACATGATGTTGTTGTTGGCAATCCGTCGCTTACGACGTCGAGAGTTCCAACTGATCCATGCAACGGAACAGCCTGCTCGTGAAATTAACGTGCAAGTGGCTGAGCACTCCACAGACACGTGTACCCTTAACGTAGTTCTCGGGGATATTCAGCGTGACACAGTGTGACAAGGCTGGCCCTTTGAATTACAGGCACAACAGAAACAGGAAGTAAGAGTGAGAGAAAGTTGTGGTGAAAGAGTACAGCAGGGTTCGCCACCATCCCCTGCTGGAGCCTCGTTGAGCTTTAGGTGTTTTCACTCAATAAACACTCACAACGTCCGGTCTGGGAATCGAAACCGCAATCCTATGACCGCGAGTCCGCTGCCCTAACCACTGGGCCATTGCGCCTCCACTCTCGGACATGATATGTCTAAGACAATATTATTCTATGTAACTTTCTTGTTGCTGTTGCTGTCATTGTCGTTGTTGTGTTTTAGTCTCAGATCAGACTCGATCTAGTGAACCTATAACCAAAGATGTTCCATGCCCTTCCATCAAAATAACCATTGCCAATATGCCTATGTCAGAAACCAATATATCGTCCTAAAAGCATAAGGACGTATTCAGTAATGTAGTTCTAGATGTATTGTGTCTGAATATAAGATGGGATGTTATGACTAGAAAGCCTTTGTTCCTAAGTTTGTTTGATCATAGCCGTCTTAGTTCCTTTGTAGGTTCGAGTCTCACGGGCGGCCTTCAACTTATTCTATTCTTTTACTTGTTTCAGTCATTAAACTGCGGCCATGCTGGGGCACCGCCTTGAAGAATTTTAGTCGAATGAATCGACCCTAGTATTTTTTTTATTTTCTAAGCTCAGTACTTATTCATTGTTTTTTTTTGCCAAACCGATATGTTACAGGGACGTAAATATACTCACACCGGTTGCCAAGCGGTGGTGGGGTCAAACAAACACACACACACACGACGGGCTTCTTTCAGTTTCCTTCTACCAAATCCACTCACAAGGCTTTGGTCGGCTTGAGGCTATAGTAGAAGACACTCGCCCAAAGTGCCACGCCGTGGGACTGAACCCAGAACCATGTGGTTGGGAAGCAAGTTTCCTACCACATAGCCACTTCTTTTTTTTTAAACTTAATATTTATATGCTACTATTTACAGCTTTAGCTGTTTCGAGTTCCACTATTCCAAAAACAAACTTTAAAAAAAATACAAACATCAGCAAACTATACATATTTAGACAAGCCAAATGGTATATGTATGTGAGTGGGAGGAAGGCTTTATGAGATTGCTAAACCTGTTAAGAATAGCAGCTCAACCTTTGTCAGTCCACTTCATATCGTCCTAAAACAAACGGGAAGGATACGTTAAATAATGTAATTCTTTATAAATCGTTTCTAGAAAAAAGAAGAGGCAATGGTTTTAGCTGGAACGTCGTTCTTCAGGGTTAAGCAGAAATGACAACAAATTGTCAGTGTTACATTGGAGAATATAACAAATAAAATGGTTTAGAACTTCTTTCTCTTTCTCTGTCTTTCTTCTTTTCTTTCCCTATCATTTGTCCTTTGTCCTCTTTCTTCTTCTCCCCTCTCTATATCACCCTTTTCATCCCTCTTTCTCCCTCTCTGTCTTTAAGCAACCAGGTGAAGGAGAAGATTTAATGAAGCGTTTATTGGAAATATCAGGCAAGAAAATGGTTTTCTCTCGGACCGAAAGATAATGTTGACAAATTAACTGGAAGAAATCAATGAAGCATGAAAGGCCAACATATTAGAATACAAATCTCTCGATCTGGACAGAAGTTACAGTCACTTGTGGTGTTGTTGCTGAAGTTGGTGTTGATGCTAATGCTATTATTGTAACTCTTGTGTTGTTCAACAATTCTCACTTCCCATAGTGATGTAGCTGTGGGCTGTGCTATACCGCAGTGTTTTTAAATTGCTGAATATGTATGTTTATACATACATATAGTGGAGGCGCAATGGCCCAGTGGTTAGGGCAGCGGACTTGCGGTCATAGGATCGCGGTTTGGATTCCCAGACCGGGCGTTGTGAGTGTTTATTGAGCGAAAACACCTAAAGCTCCACGAGGCTCCGGCAGGGGATGGTGGCGAACCCTGCTGTACTCTTTCACCACAACTTTCTCTCACTCTTTCTTCCTGTTTCTGTTGCACCTGTAATTCAAAGGGTCAGCCTTGTAGCACTGTGTCACGCTGAATATCTCCGAGAATTACGTTAAGT
>NC_068983.1:73655760-73656626 GCF_001194135.2 Octopus bimaculoides
CCCCTCCGTCGAAATTGCTGGCGTCGCGCCAAAATTTGAATTCAGTATTCAGGCGGAGACGTGTCAGTATGGCTGAGAAGCATGCTTCCCAACCACGTGGTCTTGAGTTCAGTCGCGGGCCAACCAGAACCTTGTGAGTGGATTTGATAGACGGAAACTGAAAGAAACCCGTCGTGTGTGTGTGTGTATGTGTGTGTGTGTGTGTGTGTGCGTGTGTGTGTGCTTTTGCGTTTATCCTTACCACTGTTTGACATGTTTAGAGGCTCGGTAAAAGAAAACGAGAGAAGTGGCAGATTTAAGAAAATAAGTAGTAGAATCGATTTGTTTGACAAAAACTCTTCAAAGACTGGAACAAATAAAAGACAAAAGATAAAGCATACGATCCAGAGTTACTTTACCGATGTTTTCTTTTTAGTTTATAGGAAAGTTGGTTATACATCATTAGATGTATACCTGACTTACCTATATAAAATTAAGATATAAACGGAACGCTGAACTCCAGACTATCAACTTAAACAACATTTATTTAGGTGGTAAATTTCTACATCTTTAGCTCTTGTTTGTTGTTACAGCTTCTGTGTGTGTGAGCATTGTTGTTGGGACGTTTGTTATGTAGATGTAAGCGAGCTGTCGAGCGTAAGTCCGAAAGATGGAGAGTGACAGCTAAACACGTCCATGCTTTATTGCTGGCCAGCAAGAAAGAGACTGTCTCCAGAGTTGGAATGTTGGAGACACTGCTTGACACGTCCATGCTCATGGCCGGCCGACCGAGAAAAAGATAGAATAGAAGCGGGAACGCTTGGTTATTTAATTCCACGCATGCGTGAGACTACGCATGCGCACGGCGTTACTACAAGTTTGTTACC
>NC_068983.1:73656636-73661636 GCF_001194135.2 Octopus bimaculoides
GTAATTTAGCAATTCAGCAAAAGAGAATGATAGAATAAGTACTAGGCTTACAAAAAAAAAAAAATCCTGGGTCGATTTGTTCGACTAGAAGGCGATGCTCCAGCATGGCCGCAGTCAACTAACTAAAACAAGTAAAAGAGTAAAAAAGATATATAATAGGTTGGCAAGAAAGTAATTTCGTTTTTCGCAGAGAGATTTTTTTGAATGACTTTTGTCAATGTTATGATTTTTTCCTTATGACATTTGATAGTAAAGAACAAATCAAGTTTCGATTAGGGAGCAAATATTTAAGAAAAAGTGGAAGTGGATTGGTAGCACAATTAGAAAAGACACACCAAATGTAGCAAAAAGGTCTTTACAGTGGAATTCGGATGGATACAGAAAGAAAGGTAGGCCTAAGAACTCGTGGCGTAGATCAACACAAAAGGAACTAGAGAAAGGGGGACATTCATGGCAGAGTACAGAAGCGAAAAATTATGCGACATGGAATTCAATTATAAGTGGCCTAGGCATGTATATATATATACAATTTAGAGAATAAGAGTTGTTTCCCTTGGGAATGAACTTTTTTTTTTATTTTAAACAATTTTAGCGCATAAGCAATGTTAGACGAAGGCATAAGGTCAGGCGTCCTTTAAGAAAGAGTTGTTCATTGTAGACATCTAATCCTTTAATAGAACGTTATTTCGTCAACCTCAGAATGAGGAAAATCCTATAAAGGTAATATGAATTTCAAATTTTGGCACAAGGCCAGCAATTTCTGGGGAGGGGATAAGTCGATGACATTGACCCCAGAGTTCAACTGATACGAAAGAATGAAAGGCAAGGTCGACCGCAACAGAATTTGAACTTAGAACGTAAAGATGGGCGAAATACTGCTAAGTATTTTGCCAGGCATGCTAACGATTCTGGCGGCTTGCCACCCTCAGTAAAATTAATATCAGTTTTATCTGAATGTAAAGGGGAATAACTCAATGATATCCCAGCAATTTATTGTCTTCTTTCTAGAGCTTGTCATTCACTGTCGCTGCACAAAGACACATTGACCAAAGCAAGCCGAAGACATCTTGTAAACAAATGCACTCTTTAAGTATTATTTCACTTCGTTGGTGTTATAAGAATGTTTTCGGATGTAAGTGTGATTCGCAGTCAGAACGGGAAGGATCGTAAGAAAAATACCGATTCCGTGTGTGTACACGCGCGCGCAACACACATACCTACACACGCATACATACATACACGCACACGCACACGTACACACACACATGCGTGTTTGTATCTATCTATCTATCTATCTTAGATATTTGTGTGCGTGTGTGCATGTGTGTATGTAAACACACACACTCTCTCTCTCCCATATGCATACACATAATCCATGTATGTATGTATGTATGCATGTATGTATGTGTGTGTGTGTGTAAATATAGGGAAAACTGCCTGGTTTCTCCCTCTCTTTCTCTCTCTCTCTTTCTCTACACACACACACACAAACACACAACCACACACACATATATCTTTTATCTGTTACTTATCTCAGTCATTGACTGCGGTCATGCTGACCTTATACATGCACACATACATACATACATACATACATACATACGTTCGTACGTGCGCGCGCGCGCGTATATATATATATATATATATATATTAATGTTCAGTTTTATTAAAAGCAATTTTACGCAAATCTTATGTGTTTCTCTATACATTTTTAGAGTACAAATTTATTATTCTTATACAAGAATGTTGTAGACAGTGACTTCAAAGATTTGATCAGCTAAGCTATCATTGGACTGAGTTGCATTTCAGATAGTCTTTCTTTTATATAGTGTCTGTTGAATTAAAATCATCTTTGGTTGATTTTGAGTGGGATGGTAATTTGGTCTTTATGGCAGGTTGTTATGAAAGTGTGCTTTGGAAAATTTTTTACTGATTTAATTTGGGGTTATATTACTGTTTAGAATTTATTCATGCATGTAGAACTTTATAAACAAGCCTGTAGGTGTTTCTCTTTTGTTAGGTAGACACAAGGTGTGACAGTATTTTTGTTGCTTTTGGTATTATTGGGTTTAATCCTTTTCCTTTGACAATGTAAAAGTCAAAGGTACAAAGACTGTTCACACCCTTAGTAATTGGGTGTGCCAACCTTTTTTCATAAAAGATGTAGGTAGGTCCTAAGTTTCGGCTGGTCATTTCTTTTACTTTAAGGCATTAAGGGCATTTCATGTTTTCATTTGTAAGGTCGGGGTTATTAGTCAAGGCATGTCATGGTTCTGGTAGTATAGAAAATTGTTTCTCTTGTGCTTTGATGTTCACAGAAGTATTTGAGTAAAGGTTGTGTTTATATGTTTCTCCCTAGGTGTTCATTGTTCAATAAGTAATCTGACTAGTATATAGGAATTTTAAACTTCCTGTTTTGCGGAATTAGAGTTTATTTGGTGTTTGTTTGTAAAATTTCTTCAAATTATGTTATAGATAAATTCTGTTATATATATATATATATGCTAAAGTGGAGCAAATATAAAAGCTATGTGTATATTCATGTATAAAAATGTGAACAAAAATATAATATAATTTAATTAAAATAAATAGATAACTAAATAAAATAAAATCTCGGCAGAGATAAGCGACATTGTGGATTTTTATATATTAGAAAAATTACACAACAAATTTCCATCCGTCACAGGTGGCCCATAGATGGACTACTCCTACTAAGAAAATACAATCCACAAAAACCTGATTAGTTTGGAAGGATTTACATCACTTCTTCAAAAATTTGCTCTTCTCAATCAACTCAAGTTAATCAACTTCCTAGATGTTACTCTGGACCTGGAATCAAGATCGAAAAACCATACAAGAAAACTAACGAAAAACTTCAGTATATACATAAACAATCCAACCTCCCCAAAAAGCATTATCAAAAGCCCAGTAAAAAACATGTCTTTCAGACTTTCCTCTTTGTCTTCAAATGAAAAGATACTAAACGAAATAGCAAATCCATATAACAAAGATGTCAATAACAGTGGTTACAAAGGAAAAGTGCAATATATAAACAACAATCCTCTCACAATAAATAAAATACACAAGAATAGAAAAAGGAAATTATCAGGTAACCCCTCCCCCACTTCAACATATAAGTCTCCACACCAATAGCTAAATTATTTTTCAAAATAATGCAGAAACACTTCCACTCCAACTACAAGTATTACAAGCTGATAAACAAATTCAACGTAAACTTGTCATACTATACTACCAACAACTTTGAAAAAACTGTAGCCAACTACAATCCCCAAAAGTTGTCTAAAATTGAGAATCTAAATCACATACACAATAACACTTGCAATTATAGAACACGTTCATCCTGCCCTTTAGAAGGCAACTGTCTCTGAAAAATATCGCTATGGTAATCACAAACATGGCACCAACTACTATATCTACATACATAGGATCTGCAGCAAACCAGTTCAAGACACGATACAACCAACACACGCAGACCTTTCGCAACTCAAACAGGAAAAATAATACGTCACTATCCAACATATATGGCAACTGAAATAAAATGAAAAGCACTTAGTTTAGCATCAACTAGAAAATATTCTTACACGCACAACCATACCGAGATAATAACAAACCCTTCAAATTTAGCACAAAGGAATCCTATCACATTCTAACATTCATGGACCAAATCCTGAACTGAAACTCCGAACTAATCTCTTCATGCAAGCACAAAATCTTGTAAACACTAAAATACTTCAAACCAACAACCTTTTCTCGCGACTAAAATTGTTAATATCTCACCAACTCCCTTCCATCCACTTACACAATAAACCATTCCAATACATACATACATACATACATACATATAGATATAGATATAGTCGTTTTAGCGTTTGCTAGAATGCTTTGCGGTATATAATCCGAGTATATACCATCTGAGTTCAAATAACGCCGAAGTCAACTTTGCCTTTTGTCCTCTCGGGCTCAAAAAAAAGTTCTAATCAGAGACTGTTATGTGACAGAACTGAAAGAAAATCGAACCAAATTCTTTGCAATGTTAGTTGTCGGTTCTTTATATTGCGATTCCAAATCACGCCATGACTTACTTGAACGGGAAATTTAATGTTATCTTTTACATCTTTCAATCACAAGAATACAGCTATGCTAGGGAACCACCTTGACGGGTTTAGTTGAGCATATCGGCTCCAGTGCTTATTTTTTATGTCTAGTTTCTTATTTGATCGGTCTCTTTTTTTTGCCGAATTGCTAAGTTACAGGGACGTAAAGAAACAAATGCCAGTTGTCAACCGGTTGTTGGGACCGAATATTTTCACAAAGACACCCCCCACACACACACACATACGTGTATGCGACGGGTTTATTTCAGTTTCTTACAAGTCTTTAGTCGGTCCAAGGCTATAGTATGTCCAAGCTGCCATGTAATGGAACTGAACCTGGAATTATGCGGTTGGAAAGCAAACTTCTTGCCACACAACCATGCCCGCTTAGTTTAATACCATCATCTGGCACCTCATGTACCTTTAGAAGAATCCATACTGTCCTAAGAATTTGAGTCAGATCTTCGGTTTAATAACTTCCTCTCTCTCTCACGATCAAACTAGGAAACCCTGTAAATGGTTACGGATACCGTCTTCTCTCCTGCTCCTGACTAAAAGAGGAAGAAAAACCATCAAAAAACAAAAGTAGCAGAAGGACGAGATGCATTAAGGAAATGTCCTGTACGTGGATGTTTTCTAAAGTAGCTACTAAATCTTACTCAAACCCTAACTCTAACCCTTAACGTCTTTGAGAAAAAAGAAAACATTAAATAAAGTCGTCTTGGAAGCACACAAGCTGAAAAAAAATAATAAACAAACAAAAACCATGCTCACGACCTGAACTTCTCTGATCATGAGTCAACTCAATGAACGTTGATTTTAGGTCAGGTAATCAGAGAAAAAGAGAGAAAGAAACACGTTTCAAAATGATTTCGTATCATGTAT
>NC_068983.1:73668975-73670712 GCF_001194135.2 Octopus bimaculoides
TATATATAACAGCTTGTTAACCCATCTTTTCGCTTCTTAGTCGATTAGACTTAGAGCCATTCACGTCATTGCTATGTCCGTCTATTTCTCTACGCTGCATGACTGAAAACCACTTAGCTGCTATTTCTATATTTCCTATCTCTGAACTTTCTTGCATAGATTTCTTCATTCAACTAGAATCTACATTTTGATTATGTATCATCATCGACCAGTAAATAAAAAATATTTTTATGTAGTAAATATATAGTTCTTGAATTTATTCTTCATCTCTATATGAACTCTTGTTATAATATACTCGCAGCTATATCAACACCTAGTACTGAATATATATTCCCACTACATAAATTGGTGACCCCGCGAATATACATAATACTTTCCCTCCCTCAACAGAAAAGAAAACATAAGAAAACAAAACATCGGTTCTTTATGTGTACGCAGCAATAAAGGCAATGGGTGGTAGAAACAGCGCCGGATTAAGACCCACCGAGGTCCTAAGCACTTATAAGATTTTGGTACCCCCATAAAAGATTATGCAATTCAAAATATAAACAATAACAAACCATAAAATAAATTTTTATTTTTCAAAACAAAACAAAACAGAAAGAGGGAAAAGGATGTTTATTTTTGTATACTTCCACTTTATTTATATTTGAAAAGTTTCCTCCTGCGTTTTTGAATTGCAAAGTCTTTGATCAGATCCTCAAAATTAATCTTAGGTAACACATCTACATCTATACTAAGTAGAGATAAAAGCATCCCGAATATTATTTTAGCAAGTTTAAAGTGTTTTCTTTTGTGCTGTAAACCATTTACCATTTCTCTGGTGCCCCCTCCTTCTCTTGATGCCTTAAGCACGTGCTTATTTTGCTTAATGGTTAATCCAACGCTGGGTAGAACGAGGGACACAATGTTTTGTGGTGTTAAATTACATCCCCATTACGTTCTTAGTTCAAATCTCGCCAGGAGCTGATATTATCTTTCATTATTCAGTGGCCGATGAAATAAAGTATCAGTCAATAACAATGATTGATATGATCAGTATACTAATTACGTATACTAATTACGTATACTAATTACGTGACGTTGGGCTTCTGTTAGAAATTCCTATATTTTAAGAAGTTATATAAAGTAAATAATGTTTAGGCCGTATAACATTTTAAATTTCTATTTTGTCTACAAATTCTGATAGTCAGACACTCAATTATTCATCGCTTCGTGTAGAAGTAAAAAAAATCCTAAGCATAGCTTTTGTTGTTGTTAGTTGTCATGACAACTTTATAGGAAAAAAACCCAAAACAACAACAACAAAAACGGAAAAAAAACCCCTGTCAAAACTAAAATATGGCGTCGCGACTAACAATCATAATCTGCTCCTGTCGCAATAATGGTTTACCGTGCTTATTGTATTTGTTAACTATGAGATTTCTTGGATTATAATAATTTCTTAGATGTTTAGAGAATGGGATAAAAGACACTTGCATAATGGTAAATATGGAACATAATCTCTAACCCTCATGTCTATTTCACTAATGTCTGATTTGACTGGATTTATAGTTAAAAGATGAAAAAGAAACAATAAAAAAGAAAAAAAAAAGGAAGAGACAGAAAGAAAACAGAAACAAAGAGTCTAATTTTTGAAGGTTTTTCAAGATAATCTTCCGCGTACTTTATTCTATTTTCATTTCGGTTCTATATAACCATTGTATGTTTATCGCAGAATTGTCTTCAACACACACG
>NC_068983.1:73671252-73675313 GCF_001194135.2 Octopus bimaculoides
ATATATATATATATATATATATATACATTTTCACACATTTACATAAATCAAACTACATACCGATAGAAAGAAAACCGTGAAAATAGTGAAAGACAATAATAAAATCTCATAAAGAAAACGAAATATACGTCGCAGGTCAGCAAGTGTTGCAATCAGATAGTAACACAGTGATAAGAAAACGGACTTGGCACAAGAAGCTCTAAACGTAAAGTAAAAATTAATGAGTATTATGAGAAAACAAGGGAGAAGATAATTGATATTAAGTTGTCTTATTTAACTAATGGAATCGTCAGGATTTATTATATAAGAAGGCTTTCCTTTGCCTATGTCTATATCTCGTAATCACTTCGTCAAATGTATTAAGAATATTACCTTTGCAATTGGTATTATTTCAGCGATACATAGCAAATAGCGATTACTAGATCCTGTATACGACATAGCCCGGTGCACAATGACCAAGCTAATGAATACATCTAATGCCATTATTGATAAGCTCAATATTAACAAATCTTGGAATGTGTACTTGAACTGTAGTATTGTTAAGTGTAATTCCGATAAGTCTCATTCTATATATACTTCTATAAACTGATGACGATTAAAAGGAAATTAAAACGCATGAATGTAATGTTGTAAACCCATCTCTTGGTAATACTTATAATGATTATAATGGAAATACTACCCTAAATTTGAAACTATAGCATACTGATTTTAAGAATAATGATAATTACAATCTTGGTAAATATAAGAGAATGGTAAAGAAAATGAAGAATCCTATCACCTTTTACTTGATATAGCATCTAATAAAGAATCAATACTTCATAGAATTCATGGAACTATGCCCCCACCCCAAATAGTATTCTTAATTTTGCTACGTATAAGAGGAAAAGGAAAAGGGTAAGGCAAAGAGAGATAACCTGGTATGATCCACCTTTCGCTTTGAATATTAATCATATTCGTTGCGGTGTTAGAAAGAAACTTCCTTCCTTCAAGTAATTTATAGAAAAATATTCAACACCTACACTGTTAAATTTTCATACTCCACTAAGTATAACTTAGCCAATTTGATAGCTCTGATTAATAATAAAAAGACTTAAATGTATGCTCTAGAATTATATGGGTGGGGGGACGCTTTTTCACTCCGATCTGAATCTAAGCCCTTACCGGGTTATCATAGGAACTATTGCAATCATGAGAGCGCTGTAGATTGTAATTATAATTTCACTGTTGAAAATCATTCAGGCTATATTGGATCCTTGCCTCACTGTAAGTAATAGTACTGCATATAATTCGAGTGGTCACCTGTTGACATCTCTTGGTAATAATAATATTGGACTATATAATAATCATGTGTTATACTGCGATGGTACGTTGACCATGTCCTTAAAATAGATTTATTGTGCCACGATATTTGTGGTAACATGAATAGAGACACCAATATAATTGACAACTGTATTAATAGAGTGAATGCACATATTGGACATGGTATAGGAATGGTTAATATGGTTGATAGTGATATAACCTTGGATACTGATAGTGTATACCGAAATACATATGTCTGTGAGAAACGTGCAATTGTAAGCGTCCTGCTAATTATGCTTTGGAAAGTAAGTGCTTGACTAATAGTACAGTATATAGGCGCGTGTGATTATTACACAAATCTAATTAAATTTAAATAGATGCAACGAGCACAGATTTTAAGGTCTATTTACGTAATCATCTTAAAAGTTGTAGATCTGAGGGTAAGGCAGGTATAATGTCGTTGTTCGTAAAAATTTGGTAATTAAAGCAGTAGGGTATAGATTTGTTTTGTTTCTTGAATGATGTAATTTAATTACATTTGAAGGTAATAAATATTTTTCTCTTGAAAATTAATATTCATGTCATCATTTTGATAAAAGTTAAATTACATTTATCGTATGTATATTATATTTTCTGATATTACACCCATAGTGACAAAAGTATACTTCCAAAGTTACCCGTCTCATAACAGTAATGATCATTACAGCTCGTTCAAATAAAGAAGAAAATACTAACCTACAAGAGTCTCTACGTGGTTTCACTTACTAGAAATAACAGCCAAATCTCTCTCAAAGAACACCCCACTATCTTAAAATGAAGTAAAGACATACTGAGTAATGTAATCTTGGATCCAATGTACTTGAAACGAAAAATAAACTGGTTTGATGGTCACGGCTGGGTTGTATTTTTTCATATCATAGAGCTTCTCAAACATGGATGACATGGGAAAAAATAACAATAAAAACCAAGAACAACGACTAAAGAAAAAGAAAAAGAAAAAAAACGAGCCGTGAAGCATAGGTAAAAAAGACAAATATGACAAAAAGTGAAGAATATATATCGTATTTCAAGCTTCTTCGTCTGAGGATGTTTCCGTATGTATGCTGCCCTTATGAGGTGCATCTATGGATTACATCTATGGATTACATCTATGGTGTAACATCATGTGCTACCGAATTCTGAAACCTATGTAACATGAAATTATGTAGTAGCATGTTCAAGAATATGTTCTTTTCTCTCTTATTATATACACACAGATATACACACACATATACACAGATGTACACACACACACACACACACACATTTACATACATATATACATTCATCCAGCCAACCACCCATCTATCCATACATACATACATACATACATACGCACACACATACAAATATGTATGTATAAACGAATGCATCTATATATGTGCGCGTGTGTGGGTGCGTGTTTGTGTTTGTGTGTGTGTGTGTGTGTTTGTGTGTGTGTGTGTGTGTGTGTGTGTGTGTGATGTGTGTCTCTATAAAAGCAACGGCAAAACGAAATGAAAAATAAAAATAGTTCAATACTATAAAGCAGCTTCAATCAATTATTTTCAAGATATGAGAATGATTTTGAAGATTTCTTAGATAAAAAAAGAACATCTAACGGTTCTATATTCATAACTTGGAAATAACTGATTGAAACAGGTCGATATAAATAAATGGAATTTATTTTTGTTCCTCCATTGGTATTAAATTATTGTTCTCTCTCTCTCTCTCTCTCTCTCTCTCTCTCTCTCTCTCTCTCTCTCACACACACTCTCTCTCTCTCTGCTATCTGTCTCTCCCTTTCCCTCTGGGTATGGATGTTGATGTGATTATGCGTTTGCATGGTGAGTTCAACTGGGTGGTATACGTCCAAATGCACACATTCTTGCACATAACCCACTCAAAACTAAATGTGTCTGTGTAGTGAAGAAGTTTTCTTCATAACCATCTGGTCTCAAGTTCAGTCTCACTGTACAGCACCCTAGGCAAGTGTCTTCTACTATAGCACCGGGCCAACTAAAGCCTTGTGAGTAGAACTGGTAGACGGAAACTGAAAGAAGCCCATCGTATACTTACATACATACGACGGGCTTCCACACAGTTTCAGTCAACCATATCCACTCACAGGGCATTGGTCCGTGGTTGCAAAGTGAGCTTCTTTATCACGCAGCCCACATGTATCAAGTTGTAACGAAGGTTCTGCCTGCTTTTTTATGGATCAATAAAACAATAAAAGAAATATCTGATTTATTTAGTCGTTAATATAGTCACCATTCTTATCTTTGACCTTTTTTCATTTATTAATGACATGTTCATAAAATTCCTTAGAAGTGAACAAGGAAATTAGCTCATTTTCGACTTCTGCTCTTGGAGTATGTCTTAATCCACTCAAGAAATGGTAATCTGTAGGTGCGACATTCGGAGATTACGGTGGGTTGCATAATTTACCAGGCATATTTTTTCTAGGAGATCTTTGGTCTTTTGCACAATGTGAAATCTAGCGTTATTATGATGAAAGATGGTGATTCCATTTCTGTTTGTTAATGATGGACGTTTTTGCTGCAAAGCAGTTTCCCAACATGTTAGCTGTTGGTAGTATACATTGGCTGTTATTGTTTAATTGTAGAGTAGCAGCTCGTGATGAATTATTCAAAGCATATCCCATCATACAGGCAGAAGAATACACGTGTGTGTGTGTGTGTGTGTGTGTGTGTGTGTGTGTGTGTGTGTGTGTGTGTGTG
>NC_068983.1:73676404-73679675 GCF_001194135.2 Octopus bimaculoides
CACACACACACACACACACACACACACACACACACACACACACACACGACAGTTTCCCATACTGTTTCTGTCTACCAATTTCACTCACAAGCTATTGGTCAGCCGGTGGCTATATTAAAACATGTTTGTCCAAAGTGCAGCGCCGTGGAATTGAACCCAAAATCACGTGGTTTCAAAACAGCCATGTCTGCGCCAATTACGTCTTCTATTCTGAATAATATTTGCTTTTCTTTGTGTTTTGTTGATGCGTTCTTCTTCAATTTATTTATTTATCTATTTATTTATTTCAGCAACAAGAATCCTTTAACTGTTTCCAGAAATTAACCTTGTTTCTTGTGCCTACGGAGGCGCAATGGCCCAGTGGTTAGGGCAGCGGACTCGCGGTCATAGGATCGTGGTTTCGATTCCCAGACCAGGCGTTGTGAGTGTTTATTGAGCGAAAACACCTAAAGCTCCACGAGGCTCCAGCAGGGGATGCTGGCGAACCCTGCTGTACTCTTTCACCACAACTTTCTCTCACTCTTACTTCCTGTTTCTGTTGTGCCTGTAATTCAAAGGGTCAGCCTTGTCACACTGTGTTACGTTGAATATCCCCAAGAACTACATTAAGGGTACACGTGTCTGTGGAGTGCTCAGCCACTTGCACGTAATTTCACAAGCAGGCTGTTCTATTGATCGGATCAACTGGAACCCTCGACGTCGTAAGCGACGGAGTGCCAACAACAACAACAACAACAACTTGTGCCTACATTTTCATTTTGCAGTTTTTCAGTCTTGTTCCTATTCGAGACTTATTCCTTTCCCTTCTATTTTGATTCATCTTCTTTCATTATTCTTATTCTTTCTACATCGCGCCCTGTACTAGTTATTTCTCATGTTTCTTCTTATCCTTTTGCAGCACGTTTCTGCAGTTCATGTTGAGTATTGGTTTGTTGTGATAACCTTCGTTTTCTTCTTCAACATAAGGTCGAACAGTTTCTCTGTGAAAACTTCTTCGTTAATTTCACTTGCAATTTCTTGTATATTTTGGAATGACCGAATTACGTCTCATACGCTTCTTGCTTTTTTTTTCTTTCATATGCCAATCTCTACATTCTTTCATCTAATTCTTCCATTGTGTTAATTTTAAATGACATTAAAAATAAATTTTAAAATAATAGATAAAATTCCTTTGTATCTAATGGTAAAAATTGGCTATATAGTAAATGACTTGAATTGCGAATGAAGCAATAAAATTCCAATATCTTAATTAAATGAAAGATTGATAAATTGGTAGCTTAGATTTAGAGATTTTCCGATTGATACGAAAGTTATCCCAATAATATTGTTACAGTGATAAAAGCTATCAAACCAGCAACGTTGTTAGAAAGATTAGAGTGAATGAGAAAGCTAGAGACTGTGTGTGTGTGTGTGTGCGTGTGTGTGTGTGTGTGAGAGAGAGAGAGAGAGAGAGAACGAGAGCGATAGATAGATAGATAGATAGAGAGAGAGAGTGTGTATGTATGTGTGTGTGTGTGTGTTGGTGTGAGATGCGGCATTTAAAATGGATCACAAAAGCAACATTCGTAAGCAGAAGAGATTCCACATTTGGCGTTTGCCCGCAACAATATGCCTGTCTGCCTGCCTGACTGCCTGCCTATCTGTTTATCTATTGATTTATGTACCTACTTGCATGCTTACGTGTCTGTCTGTCTGTCTGTCTGTCTGTCTGTCTGTCTCTCTCTCTCTCTCTCTCTCTCTCTCTCTCTATATATATATATATATATATATATATACATACATACACATACATAAATGTGTGTATGACCCTAGTCAAATGATAAAGAAGTACACTATTTTATACAGTACTCATTACAATTTAACCACCGACCGTATATTAATTATTTTTATTATTTTAACGTGTACCTTCGCCCACCTGCTCAAAGAATTCCCTTTTGGTGATGATTTTGTTGGATATGTATTTATCTGTTAACATACATTTAGAAGTACCAAACCATCTTCCCAATACAGAATGTTATTTGGTTTCTGGTATTAGTCTTTTAACATTTTAACTGACCATATTTGGCTCTACCAGTTTTATGTTCAAAGCGGCCAGATCTGGCCTTTCGCAGTAACTTATAATGTCATTCTAAAAATAAACAATCACATCGTCATAATCCAAAAGCTAGCAAAAGTGCACGACTATTTCAAAATAATATAAATATTAGAAAATCGTTATAGGAGATGAAAGCAATGACTATACTGAGAAGTAATGTCAACAGCCACTTAAACATGGCTATTCCGCAGAAACCGACGATAATGCTATTTTTAATCACAGGGGGACGCTCCTCCAGCTGGTTATTCAAGGCAATCTGTACCCGATATATATATTGCAAGCAAAGGAGTGAACCCCTACCGTCTTCTAGCCACAAGACCACCAGACCGTACAGTTTCGACCTCTTTCTTTGTGATCATCCTCGGTGGTGGATACTCGTCCACTAGAGATAGCAGTAGTTCACTCCACCACTGAGGATGGCGACAAAGAAGTCGAAACCGTACAGTCTGATAGTCTCGTGACTAGATAATGTCAGGGGTTCACTCCCCTGCTTGCAATATATATCGGGTGCAGATTGCATTGAATTACCAGCCGGAAGAGGCGTACTCCTGGAGTTAAAGATAGTCGTAACATCGGTTCCTACGGAACAGCTATGTTTAGGTGCTGTTGAACATTACTTCTTATTATGAATATTACATTTGATAAAGTAATCCGAATGCCAAAGAGTTAATTATACTTGGTCTTTTTTCCCCATCTGTTACTACACTCTCCATATGGTCTTACGAAGTGGGTAAAAAAAAATCGTTGTCATTACAGCATGACAACCAGTTGATAGAAGTCATCTAAGCACTACAGAGGAATATGGATGTATATGTATGATAATTGATATGCTCAGAATATATCAAGATGGATATATTTTTTGGAATATAGATAGGTCACAAGAAGTAAACAAGTGATAAAAGTAGACACATTAACTTGGCAATTCTTGCGTTTAGGACATTATTTACGCTTTTGTCGTTTTGCGTTTAGCATTAATTTGTTTGGTACCCAATGGAAATTTTTTGATTTCTTTCTGTATTGTGCCTGCAGTGAACTTTGTCATACGCTCGAGATACTTTTTGATGTTTCTAATTTGTGTTATTGGTATAAAAGCATGAACTCATATATGTACACACACACACACACACAAACACACACACACACACACACACACACACACACACACACACACACACA
>NC_068983.1:73680265-73681190 GCF_001194135.2 Octopus bimaculoides
ATCAGGACAATGCACGACCCCACACTGCAAAAATCTCATCGCAGAAGATCGAAGAGCTTGATTGGGAAAAAATTCCTCATCCACCTTATGCTCCCGATCTTGCTCCTTCAAACTATCATTTGTTTCGTAGTTTACAGAATCATTTGGGGGACATGACTTGTGCAAGCCAGGAGGAGGTCGAAACTGACATTTCAGAGTTCTTCACTTTGAAACCAAAAGAGTTTTACATTGATGGGATTAAAAAGCTTGTAAACAGATGAAAGGAAATCATAGATAATCAGGGAAAGTACATTGATGATTAAATTTCAATTAATTATAACATTTGATCACTTGTTTTCTTTATTCAAAATTCTGACAGAGCTTATAGGATGACCTGATATATACATATAATCTTCATCTGACTCTGTCTGCCTTTCTGTCTATCCACATGCCTAAAATTTTACCTACTTTGGCTGCCAAACAAAAGGGATGAGCACGAATGGTTGGCTGTTGAAGTTGCTACATGCTTTAAAACCCATTTACTCCTTGTTAATCGAAAATATTGTAATGTATAGACATGGTGAGCTGGCAGAATGTTAATGCGCTGGAAAAAGTGCTCAGTGGCATTTCTTCCGAATCCTTATATTCTGAGTTCAAATTCGAACGAGATCGACTTTATCTTTCGTTATTTCAGAGTCGATAAAAAAAGTACCAGTTGAGCACTGAGGTCGATATAATTGACAAAAACCAAAATTTAAAACCATCACTATATATAATATTTTGACCTTAGATCAATTTTTTTTTATTGCTTTTAACACGTTTTCAGAGCTCAAACTGATTTTACAGAAATATTGCACAATACAAGTATGCAAGTCATATAGAGAAATATAGTGCACATAAATTGTTAACTGATCTACTTAATTTACTATATACTAGAAGTTTAATA
>NC_068983.1:73681375-73682151 GCF_001194135.2 Octopus bimaculoides
ATAGATGAACTAACAGAAACACCTAGCGAGAAAAACTAAGATAGATATACCGAAGAGGAAAAGAGAGAAGGGATAGGGGAAAGAAAGGGGTACTAATAAATCGGAACGGCATCTCACTATTTTAACTAGATTTAAAAATATGATATGATCTAATAAATCATCAACAATCTTTATTACCTACACACTCACACACGCGCGCGTTTGTATCTATTTACTCTTTTACTTGACTCAGTCACTGGACTGAGGCCAAGCTGGAACACCGTCTTAACGGGCATCGTCGAACAAATCAACCCCAGTACTTATTTTTTTTAAGGCTGGTACTTATTCAACCAGGATATTTTGTCCAACGGATAAGTTACGGGAGCGTAAACAAACCAACATATTGTCAAACGATGGTCTGTGAGGGGCAAATGCAAATACGCACAAATATTTACAACGGGCTTTCGCAGCATTGGTTGGCACCGCACAGTAGGGCTGAACCTGAAACCACGTGGTTGCAAAGCGAATTTCTTAACCACACAGACAAGCTTGCGACTGTTTGAGCATGTATATTTTAAAAGCAAAAAGCAAAATGATGATAATGGGGAAACAAATTCGTTACTTTTCACTCAAAATACTTTTAAAATGTGAAATATGCATTATAGTTGAAATTTATATTAATTTGAAAGTAACAGTTATTTAGATCCAATTCCAATAAGACGACTATTATTGTCACAATCTGTGCACATTATATACATACATACATACATACATACATACATACATATATATATATA
>NC_068983.1:73683447-73685640 GCF_001194135.2 Octopus bimaculoides
TCTTGGTGAGAGAAATTTTTTTTCCATAGCCGCTTTGTCTCCCTCTTCCACTTTTTTCTTTTTTTTCTTTTTAGACGCTTGGCAAACACTCTGTTTTCCCCCTTGTCACAAACACACTATTTCTTTCTTTGTCTTTCTCTTTCTTTCTCTCTCTCTCTCTTGCTCTCTCTCTCCTTCACGCGCGTACGCACAGATTTGATTTCGCCATGTCAACAAACTTCAAAATTGGTAAAAGTTTATCGGTTTTTACAGCTATACGCGGGTGCCTCTGTGAGAAAAAGTTGACAAAAACACAGATAGGGTCATGAACAATGTCCTCCTAAAATTGGAGCGACATGCGTGCTAATTTGTGGACGTGCATAACCCACATCACGTACACACACACACACACACAAACATCTTGTGTTTTATAGATATTGATATATACACAAGACTATTTATAGCAAAAGCACTGTGAATATATCGATGCATCTATCATGCAAGAACAATAATTCATTTTTTACCTATGATTTTTGAGATGTCTTAGGTTTGTTTTATTTAATACCAATTTATTCCTAATTATTAAATTCTGAAGCAATTCTTTGTTATTTTATCCTGCATGTATTTAATCGGCCCTTTTGATACAATGAAGTGGTATCCAGGAAAAATGCCATAGGGAAAAAAATTCACAATTTTGGCTAGATAAAAAAAAATCACTGGAAAAAAAAGCTACTTTTAAACACTATAAATAAAGTAATACATAAAATAATAAATCACATTTAAATACTATAAATAAAGTAATAAATCACATTTAAATACTTTAGATAAAGTAATAAAATAGAAATATTTCATGATAATTATTGACTGCTTTGTACACAATTTATATATGATGTCATTACATATATGTGGAAAGCAAAACAAAACAAAAAGGCTTTTATTCAATTTCTTAAGCAAAGTAAGACAATGAAACAAAAAATTAAGTCAGTCTTTTATTGACAATATAGGACGTTGACAGAATGAAAATACTTTACATAGAATCGTAGCATCACATGTTTATTCAGTAATTTTTATTTCAGCCGAAGCCACGAAGAAACTCTACTAGAGTCTTGTGGTTCTCCAATGCTTTTCCAGCGACTTTTTTGTGTAACTTTTTTCCTAGTTTCAATGCAATATAGCAATTTACCTTGTTATCACCTCGCGCTATTTTGCTATGGCTAAATATAGCAATTTGTTGTGTTTTTCTTAATTTACCAATATCAAATTATAATTTACAAAAAAAAAAAAAACTATCCGGAAACTATTGAGGATGAACCACACAAGAGAATTTTCAGCGACATTCCTATTGTACATTTTCTATCGAATATGGGATATATGTTATCATAAAATAAGTGAATCGAGGCAAAATCGTTGGAATGGTAGGCGTTTGTGATACCATAGAAAAATTGTCTCAAAGAAATATCCCTCAGAAAGAACACATTCTTCAAGAACAGCGAATTAAAGCGGTAGAAATAATTGAAATATTGTATACGATATATTATGCATAAGAATTTGCAGCATCTAAAAACTTATAACGTGAATGAGGTTTTACACGAGGAAATATGATTTACTGGCGAAGTTATATACGTGATAGAATGACGGAGAATTTCATTGCTAAACCATTTAGACTTGGAGGCGTTGGTCATTATGTAAAAGTATATGAATCAGATTTTAATCGCCGAAAATATAATGTTGGTCTCCACAATGGATATTTGCAAGAATTGATAACGTTACAAAGGAATATTTCTTTATTCAGATAGACCAAAGAGATGCAAATACATTATAGCTCGTTATTCAAGATTTCATATTAACAGGAACATAGCAGTAAAAAAAAAGTCATATGCGGTGTGCTCATCATAATAGGGTTAACTCAATGTGACTCAATTACTTATGTTTCAATCATCTATTCGATTTCTAAATCCTGTTAATCAGGCCCAAAACTAATCATATTGCAAATATTTGGAGCGAAGAAAAAGTAAGAGGGGAGAGACACAAAAGAATACGAAACACGCTGAAGATTGTTAAACACATCTCTGATTGAATTTATATAGTATTGCAAATTTGATCGATGTCATATATAAATATATATATATATATATATATGTGTGTGTGTGTGTGTGTGTGTGTGTGTGTGTGTGTGTGTGTGTGTGTATCGGTGGCGATTTTTTCTTCCTCCGT
>NC_068983.1:73686759-73689498 GCF_001194135.2 Octopus bimaculoides
CTCTAATACAAAACCTCGAAGCAGTAACTGTTATCGGCTCGATCAGTGTTGTACTGCGCCTAGTTAAAGTTTTCTATAAATAGGTAAAAACAGACTTTTCCTTTTTACGATTACGTACGAATAAATAACTTGAGAAAATGACCACCTCTGATTTGTTAAGTTCGTGAAAAAAGCCTACTGCTTGATAAAACAACCAGTCTGGTATTGAAAACCCGAGTCTTGAACTATCTCGATAGACAGCAATTAATCAAAGCTAATGCGTAATTTTTATAACTTTTTGCGACCCACTAGGATTCCGTTCGCGACCCATCAGTGGGTCGCGACTCAGTTTGGGAACCACTGCTTTAGATCATTTTAAATTTAACTTTTACTTGTTACGATCATCGGACTGCACCACATTGAAGGGTTTTAGTCAAAGCAAATCTATCCCAGTATCTATTTTTTCAAATCTTGGTGCATTATTCTATCGGTCTCTGTCAAGCAGTGACGGACGGACACACACACACACACACACACACACACACATAATAGGCTTCTTTCAGTTTCTGTTTACCAAATCCGCTCACAAGGCTTTGATCAACCCAGGGTTATAGTGGAAAACACTCGGCCAAGTAGTCACGAAGTAAGACTGAACCCGCAGCCATGTGGTTTGGAAGCAAGCTTCTTATCACACTGCTACGGCTGCACCTACAAAATATGTATTTTTTTTTTGCATGTATTCAAATATATATTTTCACTCACTTTATTTTTTCATTTTTTTTTTGTTTTTTTTTGCTTTGTTTGTAATTCTCATTTGACATGTGCGGAAATAACGAAGCAGCGCCAACGTTTATTTAAAAACATTTGTAAATTACATATTTTCTGTTTAAATTCTTTAATTATTCGTATTTCACTATGAGAACTTTTCATGCTTCTTTTCGCTTGAATTATATAATCCTTTCTTCTATTGGCACAAGGTCTCATATTTGGATGGGAAAGTGCTACTCTATATCAGATGCAGCAAAGAATCTTGATTAACGACAGTAGTTCATTACTTTTGAATATGTGAGTGTACGTGTAAATGTTTTGGAAGTAATATAGTATACACAAACGCGCGCGCGCACACACACGAATACACACACGCATACACACACACACACACACACACACACACAACCTCATATATATTTAGACGAGTGTAAGTTCATGAATGTATGTACGCTTGTGTATATGTATGTGTGTGTATGTGTGTGTGTATATGCGTGTATGTGTGTGTAATAATTTGTATGTAGACATAACTATGGGCTTATCCGATTCAGCTCAAGTAATTGATCTAGTCGGATTATTCATCTTACTTCAATCGCCCAGAAACTTTTCAAATCTCCAGGGTGATCTATATCGTGATAATTCTCTCTTCACCGTCACTAATTATTTTGTATCTCAAATAGAGAAACTTTGGCAATACCTACATAAGTTTTAAGAAAATTATAATTTATCTATTTATTTCATAAAATATACCAAAATTGTAAATTTCCTCGATATGACACGTCATTTAAATATTTGTCATAAACCCAAGGAGACATTATACTATATAAATAACAAAAATCCAACCACCCTAGGTCCATTTTAGCTGAAAATATTTCAGTTAGGGTTTCTCATATTTCAACTAATGAAAGAATCTTTGATGTTAATTCAGCATACTATAACGATACTGTAGTACGAAGTGGAGTTGATAAGAAAATAAAATATATACATAATACTAAACTTAAATTGTGAAATAAACTTATAATCCTGGCAATATTAAAACCACTTCTAATGAGAATATTAATTGTATCATATTTGACATGGGAGATATAAATATCTGCCACGTCAAATACTACAAGACAACGTGACTGTAATCTTACTAAAACTGAAAATGGCATATTGAATATACCTTAATGATAGATATAAATATATTCTTTCACTAAGTAATAATATAAAGCTATGAATCCCACTGATTAAAAAACTAGTAATAACTTCTCTTTGACTAAACTTATTATCCTCACGACATGTAATAATTATATTTTTGTAAATTACAACCAGAGTACCATTGGAATACGAAATGTAATTACCAATGATCCTACTGCTCTTCCAAATCCAAGAAATAGGATTTTTTGCTATCTTAATAATCGAATCGCTAAAAGTAATAAAAATCCTTGTAGTGTTTCAAATACTGACAGTAGTAAACATATTAATTCCTAACTTGGACATACTAAATATGTGCCTCTCTGTAACTCTTCTACTAAAGTAAGGAATGACTCTTCTATCATTCATAATAATAATCTACCATTGAATAGTACTGGACGAAACAGAAAACAGAATATTATTTCGTATAACGTCCCGTTTACAAGATCTGTTAAAATGAAAATTGCATACTTATTCTTTCAAATTTTTATGAACAGTTTTCCGCCATAACAAAAATACTATCAAATATTCTGCAAGTCTACCTTTAAGTTTTCTTATCCTACTACACCTAAATTAGGCTCTGTTATAGCAAATACTAACCGCTCTAACTTATGCAAACATTTCAATTACAAATAGATAAAAAATTATAGATTGGAATTAATGATGATTATTCCTAGTGAAACAGCTGCTGCAAGTAATTAAATTATAATCTATCTCTGAAATTTATGATTTTTGCATTTTTTCTTTCTCTCTCCCTCTCCCTCTCCCTCTCTCTCCCTCTCTTTCTCCCTCTCTCTCTCTCCCCTCCCGCTCCCT
>NC_068983.1:73689508-73699123 GCF_001194135.2 Octopus bimaculoides
CCCTCTCCCTCTCTCCCTCCCTCTCTCACTCACTCCACATACACACACACACACACACACACACACACACACACATACACACACATACACACACATACACACGTACGACGGGCTTCTCTAGTTTTCGTCTATCAAATCCAGTCACAAGACCTTGGTCGGCCTGGGGCTATAGTACATGACAGTTACTCAAGGTGTATTTTCCCTCGTACCGCTTTACCATGGTTGAAATATCTTGGTGGAATTTTTCACCATGTTCGTCACTAACTGCTTCACAGTACGCTGAAAAAAGTTTAAACGTGAGTTCAAAAAGTAGATTTTAAGTGACATGTTAAATCCTATGTTCTTGTAAAACTTGGTGAAGTTTTCCTCCAATTCTTCATGATTTCCTTACCTTCTGTTTCCGAGAAATTACTTCACCACTAACTTGAATGCTTCCCAAGCAGCTTTCTCTTCTTCGTTACGGACTGATTCAAAGTCACCATCTTTAAGAAGCTCTCGAATCTGAGGACCAATAAAGACTTTCTCTTTTATCTTAGCATCGTTCAATGAGGAGAATTTTTATGTTAAATAGGTGAATTCCTGACCGGATTTGTCTATAGCTTTTACAAAGTTCTTCGGTTTTATGTGTAGTGGTGGCAGCAAAATTTTGTTTGGTTCAGTGAGAGGAGGATGTTGAACGTTTTTCATACTTGGCTCCAATGATTGACGAGGTGGCCAGTCTCTCCTGATATAGTGGGAACCTCTTGCACAGCTGTCCCATTTACACAGAAAACAGCAGTACTTGGTGTATCTGCCCTGCAAGCCCATCACAAGAGCAAAATCCTTTAAGTCACCATTGAGCTACCATTGATGTTCATCATATTTTACGCATTGCAACATATATTTTATATTCTCATAAGTTTCTTTCATTTGTGATGCATAGCCCACAGAAACTGACAGCTCACTATTGCCACTATGCAGCAAGACTCCTTTCAAACTAATTTTTGATGAACCTATGAACAACTTCTAGTGTCTGGGTTCGTATTCAATACCAAGTGTTTCCATCAGACCATTAATATTGTGTCAGGCCAATAAATCCCCTTCCATTATGAAGAAATTGCTGAACTGCTGCTGGCAGTCACGAAATCTTGAAATCTTCATATCAGCTGCTAAGAGATTCCATTGTTGAAGACAAGAGCCTAGCAGCTCTGCCTTATTCTTAGGTAGTTGTAGATCCCTGACAAGGTCATTGGGTTCCCTTGTGTTATGAGATGTGGTCTAGAGCAGTGCTCTGCAACAAGTATGCCGCAGCACAATGATGTGCCACGAGACAATGCTAGGTGTGCCGCAGTGTAACCTGAATATAATTTTTTTCCTTATACTTTTAGTTACGTTTTTAGTTCAGGTGTGCTGCCGCATTTTGAAAAGAATATAAGTGTACCGCGAGTGAAAAAAGGTTGCGGGGCACTGGTCTAGAAGAGTGTGCTTCATCAAAATTTGAGTCACTCTGTAATCCAGCACTGTCACCTTTCTCTGCTTCCTCCTCACTACTTTCTTCATCTGACTCGAAGGATACCGAAGTTGGTGCATCAGAAACAGGTATACCGTCTCCATGCAGAACTGGGCGAATAACTGATGGAGTGTTTGAATATTTAAGGACAGCTTAGCAGTAGGAAAATAAAATTAATATAAAATATCTCAAATGTATATCAATAGCTTACCCAATGAATATGTATTATAAGCTTAAAATGTGTTTTGACTAACAAAATTAACCTACCTTTCACCTCAATATATAAACTTGCACAATACAACCACCTTCTATGACCTTTGGAACAATACTGAAGGGCAGTGGGACTGAGTGCGGTAAGAAACACACAGTTGCAGACCTGTTGGAACCTGTTTTGACTTGTACGTATATCTTGAAAAGTTGAGCTAAGAAACAGTTTTAACCATGATATTCATTATCAACGACTGGTTGGAAATTGCTACTCTGGTCTCTGGAGCTTTTTGGTTATTGACCAGTGTAATTAAGTAAAATAATATTTATAGTTCGTTGTTTCGCAATCACTAGCTACCTTACCTAACGATAAAGCACATCCCATGCATGTGTGTAATTACACATGCACACACAGTGCGTGTATGTATGTATGTATGTATCTATCTATCTATCTATCTATCTATCTATCTATCTATCTATCTATCTATCTATTTGTCTATCTATGCATCTGAGTATCTATTCATTTATTTCACTCACGAGCAACATACATACATACATACATACATACATACATACATATAAGTCTGTCCTGAAATAAATTTAGAAAATCCTTTCTTTATGGAATACATTCATGAACACCAACTCAAAGAATACTGGTGGAATATTCCCATCAAAACTTCTGTCAAATATAAGCATAAGAGGCCAGATATTGTTGTTTGGGACAGAGGGGCAAAGGTATGTGTCATCATAGAGGTTAGCTGTCCTGCAGATACAAATATCACTTTGGAAATCAAAGAGAAAGAGGATATCTATGGACAACTGCTTCGAAATCTCCAGCTTCTATATCCAGACTATGAATTCATATTCATACCAGTAATAATTAGAGCACTAGGTTTTATTAGTAAATGCTTAAAGGGAAATCTAGATAAATTGGTATTTTCAGAAAGAGAAATTGACCTACTGATTCGTACGTTACAAGTACACTTTATGAGTGGAACAGTAAAAATATGCAAGACTTTTCTCAAGTTCCAAATGTAAATTTGTCTGTGTTAACTACATCCCAAAGATGTACCTTTGTTGGAAATTGGCTCCCTCCTCAGTGGAAGATTTTTAATAATTAAAAAATTGAAGAGACGTACATACATACATACATAAAGCTGAAGATCAGTGAAAAAGAGAATACCTACGCTGAACTGGCCCCTAAAGTCTTTTAACATTCAATAACAAACGCATTAATTTCATGCAAGTTACATACCTACGAATTTATAAATAAAAGTTTCCTTATAACAATAAGCAGGGAGATATTCCCAGGCATACTTACACAAGTGCGCTCTCCGCCAAATTTGTTTTCCTCATAACTTTCAGAAAAATTGATAACTTTTAATGAAATTTTTTACAAATATCTTTTCGATGGCACGTATAATGTTTATATTGGAATTTAATGTGTAGAATAAAAAGAGAGAAAATGGTGGGCGCGTACATATACATACTGATATATATCAGATATCTCTAAAATGAAACTTGAAATTATAATAAAATTATATGATGTGTGTTAATATGTATATGTGCACGGCCCCCGATTTTAGTTTTTACGTTAAATTTCGATATAACCATAATCTACACTATCTAAAAGTTATTTGTAGAAAATTTCATTAAAAAATATCAAGTTATGAGGAAACAAAGTCGACTCGTGGGAGATATCTGAAACTTCTCTCCCCCACAACTCCGAAACTTTTTTTCATAACCAATTCCTATATAATCGGAATCTATACTATCTGAAAGTTATTTGTCGAAAATTTCCTTAAAAAAATACCAATTTAAAAAAAAAAAAAAAAAGGTTATGTGAAAACGAAGTCAACTTGTGGGAAATATCCAGAACTTCTCTCCTCCCCACCCACCACCTCCGAAAGATTTTACTTAACAAGTTCCAATATAAACGGAATTTATATCATCTGAAAGTTATTTGTTGAAAATTTCATTACAAAATATGTTTTCCTAAAGTTATGAAAACACAAAATTGTAGTGTGCTTGCGCGCGCGCGCGCGTGTATGTGTATGTGTGTGTGTGTATGTGTGATACATTTGTATATGTTTGCCCATTCCCACAGGTTCTTATGCACTTGCAATTCACCCCTGGAACTAAAATTGGGGCTGCTCCACCTTTGATCTAGATAAACATATTTATTACATTCACATTACACAGCAAATATCCGTATAATACACACACACACACACACATTAATTACATACAGCTAAGCATATATACGTATACAGACATACTTAAGTGTATACATAGTTTATGAAGTGACCGACCAAATTATCTAAAAACAGATTGTTGTTGCACTTTGGCAAAGACGTTAGCTAGCAAATACACGAAGTCAGTAGGAAATAGAAACCTCGCTCGGTTGTCAGTGGAGTTTGGTTTAGTTCCTAGCCTACAGGATGTTCTCGCCAATCCTAACAGTTTCGCCTGACAACATTAATAATCTAGCCAGCTGATTTTGTATAATTCACTGAGATGATGCGACTTCCGGCCGCTCTCTATTCACATGTATTAGTCGAATTCGTTTCACCACACTGACAATCACTTTCACTTTACTCCGACACACACACACACACACACACACACACACACACACACACACACACACACACACACACACACACACACACACACACTCTCTCTCTCTCTCTCTCTCTCTCTCTCGCGCGCGCGAATCTGTCGAAACATAAAGATGTTGACGTCATAAGAATTGTGTAAACTTTCGAGTGAATGCGAAATAATCGTTTTTTTTTTTAGTAGTAGATATCGAAGCACACAAATTAAACCTTAAATAAAGGAATGGTAAATATGCTGTTGAAAAACTCTTTTGTATAGAAAAAGTCTAAAGCACGGGCAATTATCATTTATAGCCCTAACTGTCTGCTTCGAGATCCACTATTCGCAAAAGTGATATTGGAAGATGTTTTATCCATAGAATTGTAAAAGTTGATAGTTGTAATAGAGACATTAGTCTCTCTCTATCACCTTTCAACAGCATTATATATTAAGGAACAGTAGAACAATTTAACAACATAATAAAAATAAGTTTTATTTTTGATGATGCTTGGTTATATAAATCCTGTGTCACTCAGCTTAGCAGCTGCTGATTAATTTGTAATCGGTATTGGAAGATTAAGAGCTTCCTTGATGCCTGCCAGAGGAGCAAATAGCTATTATATCGATAGCATCGTGGTGAAGAGTGCTTCGATGAGGAGCGACGTGTTGTCAAGTAGAAGGTCTCTCGCTCAACTGTCTAAGAAAGTGAAACCAAGTCTTTAAGTAATAGTTTTACTACGCATGTGCACTCGAGGGGCTTCCGGTGGTGAAGTCCCTTGCGCATGCGCAGAATAGTACTCCCTCAATGGCGGCTATAATTTCGCGCCACTACAGAATTAACGAAATTACATCCATGGCTAAACTTCTAGCCGGTCATTCAACATGCTCGAAATAACAGCCAAATCTCCCTCAAAATCAAACTCCAAGAAAAACCACACTTTGGATAATGTATATGTTTAGATACTTCTATAAAGATGGTTACGGATGGAATACTTTTGATCATGACTTCGCGTTACCAACACTACTTAGTTGGCTTCTGAATGAAGCATCTCGCTTAGAGAACTGTGGTCGTATTGAATCAAAATCTTTAAGATTAAGCGCTTAATTAACCTACCTGGCCAGACAGAACGTCTAAACACAATTCTATACATAACTTATATTCACTGTACCAGTGTATACAAATCTTATGGTTGATGTGTATTTTCGTACAATGTTACTGGCATAGTTATGGCGCCCGTTTAGTTAGTTTGTAGCCGTGGTAAGTACATTGTAAATGCGTGATATTAACACCATTTACAATAAACTATAATGAACTCTGTGTGTGTGTCTACATACATACATACATACATACAATGCAGAACTGGAAAAATTGTCCGATATTACAAAAAATGTATGCATGCATACACACACATGTACACGTACTTACATACATACATGTACATATGTGTATATGTTGATATATATATAATCAGCATATATGTACATGCATGTGTGCATGTATGCTTATATGTATGTATATATATCTATATATGTAAATACACATACATATATACTTACATACACATATATACATACATATTTGTATGTATGTATGTATGTATGTATGCATGCATGCACGTATACATATATCTATATTTACATATGTTTACATATATATGTATGTATGATTGTCTTCTATCATTCATCTCATTGAAAATAATTTCTTTAGCTTCTTGATTCTAGATCCAGTTCTTTTAATGAATTCTAACTCCCCACGAAGTAAACGAAATCTACCTTCTAAACAGCTGAATCCTCCGGCTAAACAATGAATACGGCAGACATTTTTTTTCTTCTTTTTACATGCAAATCAAATAAAATATAACGAACAAAAATTAGAATTGAAAGGTGAAGGAAATAATTATATATAATGAATAGGAGTGAAAGATATAAGAACCATTTTAAGAGAATTTTATTCTTTTTTGTTATCAATTTTCTGTTACAAATTATAATCTTCATGGAGTTTTCTCACATTTGTCGAGTGCATTTCAAGTGAAGTTATGATGTTCTTCGTTGTAGTTGTTGTATTGTTGTTTGTTGCAGTTGTTGTTTTTTCTTTCTCGCTCCGATTCAGCCCTCAACGCGCTGACATATGTTCAAAGTCGCTTTAGTGAAGTTATTCTTATCTTTTTAAATATCGGACAGAATTTTTCCAGGTCTGCATTATATGGCCTGTTTTACTTTTGTTTGTTTTGGACGATAAAATGTAGTTCGACGCTATTTTTAGCAACGTAGTGACCACGTAAGTTATTTGGTTAACATGCAGTTTACTCTCGTAAAAAAGGGCAGCAAATCGTCCCCCCCCCAAAAAAAAACCAAAGCCAAAACAAAGAAAAAAAAAACCAAAGCCAAAACAAAGAAAAAAAAACCCCAAAAAAGTAAATTCTGTTAGAAACCGGAAGTGACGACAAGGACATCCCATAACTTCATATAAGCAATATATATATATATATGAAACTCCCATGACTACGTGTACATTAGTTGAATAATTATTAGTTGAATAATTATTAGTTGAATCAAATGGCGAATCTTTTCTGTTTTCACTTCAATTTCTTCAATTTTGTTCCAATTGATTTCAAATTTGGTGTATTGATCTAGTTTTGTTTGCTAATAACGAAAATGAAATTCATTTTTGCCATAAATTAATAAATGAAATAAAGTAAATAGGTTTTTAATTTTGCAAAGTTTGGGTAATTTTAGCCAATCGAAAGCCACAAACATAAAGGTGCCTGTCTCCATAGTAACAGGCTGAACTACCTTGTAACCTGCCTACCCGTGTGTAGCTTAACTGTGTTTTCCTGCTTTTACATATATTGTTGTTACTACGCAAAAATGCCAGCTTCCAAATCCTGTTTTCTGATTGGGTAAAAATGATCAAACTTTACACTTTTGTAACATTTTTCTAAAATTCTTCTTGAATAAGCGAATAACGGCATCAGATGCAGCGTGAAAAATTACATCAGTATACTAAATTTGAAAATTTTTACTTAATTAAAAAATTTAAAAAAGTGAAGCCAAACAAAAGATCGCGAGTGGCTCTTTTCAAAAACAGAATTGGCTCTTACAGTCCGAATGAATTCACAGGGACAGCACCACCGTTTTCCGTCGGTTCTTTCTCCACAGTTCATTAATCATGCAGGATTATTGCATTGCTCAAATGCAACTGTTTGGCCATCATGTGTCGACATGCAAACCAGCAAATCGTCTTCTCAGTCGCGTTCGTTGTTGGTTTATAGGTACGTTGGAACGGTGTACCTCAGTTACTATTTCTGAAATACTTAACACATCACTAGAATGTCCCATACAAGTAGGTCCCTGTGGACGTGGTACAACGAGGGAGCTCTTGATGTTATTTTCACGAAATTTTGGTATGTCATTGTCGTCACTTTCGGTCGCTATCGCAATTTGCTTTAATATAATTTCACTTCTTTACAATGCTAAAGCACACGCAATAAAACACACACACACACACACACACACGTCTCATAACTTGACACGCACAACCACTAAAAGAGCTTGGAATTCACTTGCAGGTACATGCATATAGGCATGCACCAACCAGTTCAGATAACCACAAAACCCAAAAGTTGTTAGTAACCGGCTTCAATTCTGCAAAGGAAGAAAAACTTAAAGAAGTCACAAAGACCATACATTCAAAACCAATACTGTTAGACCATCACAAATTCCCCTTCTCCTATACATTATGATATGTAAAAGACTTCCTTATTCAAATTAACACAATTTCAATATCGTATAGCAAACAGCAGCTGGCAAATGATTATTTTAATAAATAACCCCATATACTCTTTCCTATTTTCCTACTAGAAGTGCAGAGTTAGTCTCAGGGACGTAACTTGACTACACTGAGAGGGCGACACTTCTTTCACTTTCTTACATTCTTTTCGTTCTTTCTAAATCTTCTTATCTTTTAATGACAAGTTATTTCTATTTGTGCCTTAGAATTAGATGTTACACAAAGTTTTGCTCTATGACAGGTCAAAGCGCAGCCTCATCATGAAACTAGGAGCAAATTTGTATATGTTAAACAAATAACACAGTCTATATACGTACATGCCACACACAAACACACACACACAAACACACACACACACAAACACACACACACACACACACACACACACACACACAGACACAAGCACACACACGCACGCACCTACACACGCACACCATATATGATATGTTATGTCTATGCATATGTATATATGTATGTATAAATACACACACACACACACACACACACACACACACACACACACACACACACACACACACACACACACACACACACACACACACACACACACACATACACAGGGTGTGATGGGTATATTATCGCTGTTTTATATTTTTAATTTCGCTCATGTGCATTGTTTGTTTTTGATTTTGTCAACTACACAGAATAATTGGGTCAGTTGGGCACTGACTGTGAGAAAAACAACACCACGAGAACAGTTCAGAGTGTTTGGTAGTGAATCTGAGGACAGTGCAGAGGATTCGGAAAGAGTTGGTGATTACGAAGGTACGGCAGCTCGGAAAACTCACTCTGATCGCTCTGATAAGAAAAGAACTCCTGAATTTGTTGACGAAATCCAGACCATGATTGACAACGAACTCTCCAAGTCAATCAGGTTCATCGCCAGGGACATGGGAGTGTCTCAGTTTCTTATCAGACAGGTAGTGCATGAAGACATTCGGTATTCCTTATTTTATTCCAAGATATCAAGGACAAAAGGAAAGACCGCGCTATGAAGCTTTTCAACAAACTCAAGCATCCCCCTCCAACCGAACATGCTTTGATTTTTCTCAGACGAGAAGAATTTCTGCCAGGATCAGATGGTGAACATAGAGAACAACCGTTGGTTTCCCGTGTCCCCAAAACATGTACCGAGAGTATCTAAAATCAAACATCCAATCAACATCATGGTATTTGGTGTGATCACTAGTGATGGAGACGTTATGCCTCCATTCATCTTCTCACACGGCCTCAAACTCAACACGGAGGCCTACATCAAGAGCCTGGGTAAAGGGGATGGTTGCTGGATGACCCTATATCTGGCAACAGGACTCTGCACCATGCCACACAGATAGGAGAACCCAGTCATGTGTGTGTATATATATATATATATATATAATTCAAAAGACGGAGAAAGAGGACAGGAAAAAAACAACAATGTCAGGACGTAACACATGTAAAGTATTAATAAGACGTTCAGAGAAGGAAAAGAGTAGTTGTTTTACGTTTCGTGCATAGCTCTTGTTAGGAA
>NC_068983.1:73699151-73699884 GCF_001194135.2 Octopus bimaculoides
ATATATATATATATATATATATATATATATATATATATAATACAAATAATATGTGAGTATATGCATATATACGTACATGTATGTACATACCTACATCTACATGTATATATAGATGCATATCTGGGTACAGGACGTCACAAAAAAACGTGGACAAAATGAAAAACAGAACATAAACAGAGCACAGAAAACAAAAAGGCCACATAGAGAATATTTTCTTCATCAGCTGCCCCTATTCTAAACTAAGCGTTCCGCATGTATATATATATATATATATATAATTCAAAAGACGGAGAAAGAGGACAGGAAAAAAACAACAATGTCAGGACGTAACACATGTAAAGTATTAATAAGACGTTCAGAGAAGGAAAAGAGTAGTTGTTTTACGTTTCGTGCATAGCTCTTGTTAGGAAAAAAGGGTCATGGGAAAGTCCAAAGGAAAAGGAAGAAAGAAGAAAAAAAATCGCGAACAGTCCACTGTAGCTACATTTTTGAAGTACATATAACCTTTTAGTCCTTTATTTGTTTCAGTCATTTGACTGTGGCCATGCTGGAGCACCGCCTTTAGTCGAACAAATCGACCCCAGGACTTATTCTTTGTAAGCTTAGTACGTATTCTATCGGTTACTTTTACCGAACCGCTAAGTTACGGGGACGTAAACACACCAACATCAGTTGTCAAGCGATGGTGGGGGGACAAGCACACACACACACACACACACACACACACACACAC
>NC_068983.1:73701537-73707167 GCF_001194135.2 Octopus bimaculoides
TATACATATATATATATATATATATATAGCGTAGGCTCGAAACGTAAAAGACTGTTTCATTTTTCCCGAGCGTCAAACTAATACACTTGCTTGTTGTTCATGCACCTGTTTTCGTCATCTGTTTTCCTATAAATTTCAACTATATGTGTGTGTGTGTGTGTGTGTGCGCGCGCGCGCACTTGTGTGTGTGTGTGCGCACTTGTGTGTGTGTGTGTGTATACACGTTTATATTGTAGTGTAGTATATACCTCGGTCAGAAAAATTACCATTGATTTCACAGACAACTGTATTGCCATGTAGACATGAAACCAACGGTGACTTTCTTATCAGTTATATGCCATAATAAAGAATATACTACTCGACAATATAAAAGCATAACTACTCAAATTTTCTTTTAGAGTGTTCTTTCTTCTGGTTTATGGGCATCTGGCCGATAACTGTGTGTGGGGGGGGATGGATGGGTGAGTGTGCGTGCGTGTATGTGTGTGTGCACGCACATATCTTTGTGCACGTATTTAATTCAGTTTTTTCATCTTCTTACAACGCACCCAGGTGTTTTGGCAATTTCTTTTATTGTCAAATTCAACGATCACTCAGTCGGAATCTATAGCATCATCATCGTCGTCTTCGTCATCATCATTATCATCATCATCATCATCGTTTTTACAGTTATTTCTTTTCCGAGCTGGCATTGAATGGACGGCAACTGTTGAGGCAGTATTTAATGGTCGGATTTTCTTCCTGTTACCGATTCTTTTCTTGTTTTATTTTTTCAAGTAGGATACTTTTAATTTCACTGGCCTTTATTTTACAATAAAACTTTGAGTTCTGGAGCATATTGCTCACAAGGAATGTAAACACTGTCACCGTTTTTTACTCACACAGTGACAATGTGAAGAAACGCAGAAACACGCTCATGCGCGCAAACCGACACACTCTTTCTTGTAGCAAAACAACACCTTTAGCTAAAGAGAAACTTCAAAAGCAATTCAAAGAAAGGCAGGGCGAGGTAGGGAAGCTTTGCTTTGACTTGATAGCTTTCTTTCTTCATGTAGCTCTTTGCTAGTTTATCTCCATATCACTGTCATACCCTCTCTCTTGCATGTTTACTCAGCCTCCCACTTCTTAGAATCCTCTGTTTGTCTGTCTCTCTGTATCTCTTTGTATCTCTCTTTTCTTTCTCTCTAGTTCTCTCGTGTTTTTTCTCTATCTATCGGTCATTTCTATGTTTGTCTGTCTGTCTGTCTGTCTGTCTGTCTCTTTTTCTATTTCTGTAACTTTCTCCATTCATCATTATGAACACCTACGTCACTGTTGGTACCCACTACTATAAAAACAAGCTGTTTATTTCTTACTTAGTTTAGGTTACTTGTTTTATCTCTTAGCAAAATGTAGATGTTGGAACTTTTGCACACACACACACACACACACACACACACACACACAGATACACATTCACACACGCACTTACATGTACACACAGTACATACGCATATACACATTCACACACGCACTCACATGCACACACATATATACATATATTCACATACACACACGTGTGTGTGCATGAGTTGTTTAACTTTGTGTGTATGCATTATATGCATAGTTATATGAATGTACGGACTCTTTTTCTCTTTCCTCTTTCTGACGAAGAACCATGCTCGGAACGTCACAACTAATCCTTTTTCCTTCTTAAACTTTCTCTCAGCGTCAATCTAATACATTCACCGCGTACAACCTTTTAACTTTTGTCGTTTTTCTTGTTTTTGTTTTTATTTTTGATTTATATGTATATATATATATATGTGTGTGTGTGCGTGCGTGCGTGCGTGCGTGCGTGTGTGTGTGTGTGTGTGTGTGTGTCCAGAAGTCCAGATGTAGTCTAAAACTGCTGTTGAATTCACTGGCCCAACTAAGAATCCAGTGGCCCTTTCCTTAAAGTTATGTTTGTGTTAATAGTTAGACGTGGATATGACTGAATATTGTGGAGGCAGGTGGCTTAGTGGTTAGGGTGTCAGCATCATGATCGTAAGATTGTGGTTTCGATTCCTGGACAGGGCGACGCGTTGTGTTTTTGAGCAAAACACTTCATTTCACGTTGCTCCAGTCCACTCAGCTGGCAAAAATGAGTAACGCTGCGATGGACCGGCGTCCCGTCCAGCTGGAGAACACATACGCCATTGAAACCGGGAAACCGGGCCCATGAGCCTGGCTAGGCTTTAAAAGGGCGCATTTATTATTTATGACTGAATATTGGACTGCCTGGGCAAATCATGATCATGATGGTCATCATTTAACACCTATTTTCTTAGCTGGCTTGGGTTGGATAGTTTAAGAGGAATCAGCAATGTACAAAGCCATGTTGAGCCCTAATGTCAGCTTTGGCATGGTTTCTGTGGCTGGATGCCCTTCCTAACACCAACCACTTAACAAAATATACTGCGTTCTTTGTTTTTGTGCCACCAGCATTAGTGAGGTTACCAAGTACTTGCAAGACAAGAAAAGAACAGGAAGGAGAACAAAAGGAAAAATAAACCTTTAACTAAATGGAAAATTTTTGAGAGGTGGAGAAGGGGTGATAATTCAAGCCCAGGTATCTTGTTAAAGATGAGATACAAGCCTACTCCACATTACATAAGGGTGAGTGTAGCTGGGAAGAAGACAGAGATAGAGGAGGGTGATAGGATGCCAGAGCATCTCAAGATGTAAAGAGGTGAGTGTAAGAGAGCGAACAGATATTGGAATGGAGTTGGGGGAGGGATAGTTTCATAAGAGTGTGACATAATTAAAGCAGCTGAGTAGTACCATAGACAGAGTAGTGGAGGGTGTTAGGGAATGAGATGTGGGGAATGCTTAATGGAGCAGAGAGAGAGAGAGAGAGAGAGAGAGAGAGAAAGAGAGAAGAGCAGAGATCCACTTTTACAAGCATAACCAATGTCATTTTAAGATATCATTTGCTGTGATAGACTGATCTTCTCGAGTATGGTGAATTGTCATCTCCTTTGTTATCTCTTTCACAAGGCTCTCAGCATCTTGAGATCAGCTTTCACTACTTTCTCCTATGTCTTCCTAGGTCTCTCTCTTCCACAAGTTCCATCCACTTTAAGTGAACAGCATTTCTTTATGCAGCTATCCTCATCCATGCATTACATGACCAAATGAGAGCAGTCTTCTCTCTTGCACACCTGAATTGTTTTTTCTAATTTTTCTCTCAATTCATTAGCACTTTGTCCCACATGCACACTGGCACTGTACATCCGATGAAGCATGCTAGCTTCGTTCACCTCTACACTTGGTATCTCCTCTGCACTGAGTGCCTATGTCTACTACCATGTAGCATTGTGCATGTATATATATATATATATATATATATATATATATATATATATATGCGTGCGTGCGTGCGCGCACACACACACACACACACAGAGGCACACACATGCAATATACATATTTATACATACATATACTGATGCATGATTGTATATATCATCATCATCATCATCATCCTTTAACGTCCATTTTCCATGCTGGCATGGGTTTAACCGTTTGACCAGAGCTGGCAAGCAGGAGAGCTGCACCAGGTTCCAGTCTGATTTCATTTGGTTTCTATGGCTGGATGCCCTTCTAATGCCAACCACTTTACAGTGTGTACTGAGAGCTTTTAACATGGTACCACATGGGTGCTTACATGTGGCACCGGCATGAGTGCTTTTTACATGGCGCCAGCACAGGACCCTTGCAGGCCAATCCTCCTCACCAGGGGAAGCAGCCTTAACACTTCTGCTGTGTAGGACAGGTCTTCCTAAGAACAGCAAGGCACCAGATATACTTCAGTCCTTTGTCATCTTGTCTGAAAGGTTCAGTGGCCTGAGGTCATCCTTCATTATTTCGTCCCATGTCATCCTGGATCTCCATCTTCCACATGTTCCAATTACTTTGAGAGAATGGTACTTCTTTATGGAGGCGTTGGCACCCATCCACATTCCATGATAAAACCAGCATAGTTTTCTTGCATATATATATATATATATATATATATATATATATATATATATATATATATATATATATATATATATATATATATATGTGTGTGTGTGTGTGTGTTTGTGTGTCTGTGTTTGTCCTCCTAGCATTGCTTGACAACCGATGCTGGTGTGTTTATGTCCCCGTCACTTAGCGGTTCAGCAAAAAGAGACCGATAGAATAAGTATTAGGCTTACAAAGAATAAGTCCCGGGGTCGATTTACTCGACTAAAGGCGGTGCTCCAGCATGGCCGCAGTCAAATGACTGAAACAAGTAAAAGAGTAAAAGAGTAAAGAGTATATGAATGTCTTCATTGTTGAATGCTTTGTTGAATAATTCTGCTGTATTATCTCATGCCTAAATATAACATTTTAAGTAAGAGAAGCTGAACAAGGTCATGTTTAAGATATTAACATTATATGATCAACATATCTTTATTATCAAAGAATAATTTTAGAAAATTGCTGTCACAGCTCATTATAGCTATAGAATTCCAGAGGGGGAATAAAATTTTAAGACATAATTAGTATGAACATGATTTTCTAATGGTTTCTTTCTCTCTTTTTGTTTTGTTTTGGTTTGGTTTGCTTTATGTTATAAAACACAATCATTTAGAGTTTTCAGATATAATTCCCTCTAGAATATTTTGGTAATATTTTAAATGTCAATAATGTATAAAAGTAATTATATAAATGTAAGGAATAATTGATATCTTTATCGCCCATAGCTCCTACATAATTTCCAGAACTGATTAACTCCTGTCCTTTTGAAAGAGGAAATTTGTGAAATACCATTTTTGATAAGATGCAAAACCTCTACACCGGATGTATAACACAAAATCCTTCTTTTTTTTTTTTCCTAGATCTTTGACCAAAATCAATCTGTTTTTGATTGCATAACTCTGATGGATGACATACAACTGTTGATATTTGAATGACAAAATGACATAAAAAATAAAACAATCCACTGACTTGTATGGGATAAAAAAATATATGTTGTTACATGAAATAAGGTGATCTTTGTTACTGTTTAGCCTCCAGGTCAGCTCCCTTTAAGCAAGCCTATAACCCTTTAGCATTCACATCATTCTATCAAAAGTAAGGCTTATACATTCATACTGTTTTGAATTAATCATTCATTAGGCATAGGAATGGCTGTGTGGTAAGTAGCTTGCTTACCAACCACATGGTTCTGGGTTCAGTCCCACTGCATGGCACCTTGGGCAAGTGTTTTCTACTATAGCCTCGGGCCGACCAGAGCCTTGTGAATGGATTTGGTAGACGGAAACTGAAAGAAGCCTGTCATATATATGTATATATATATAGACATGTATGTGTGTATGTATGTTTGTGTGTGTGTCTGTGTTTGTTCCCTCAACATTGCTTGACAACCGATGCTGGTGTGTTTACGTCTCCGTAATTTAGCGGTTCGGCAAAAGAGACTGATAGAATAAGTACTAGGCTTACAAAGAATAAGTCCTGGGGTTGATTTGCTCGACTAAAGGCGGTGCTCTAGCATGGCCATAGTCAAATGACTGAAACAAATAAAAGAGTATCTTGTAGCTTTAAGATTTTAATGAAGTAACTTTTTACTCTTTTAC
>NC_068983.1:73707519-73715070 GCF_001194135.2 Octopus bimaculoides
CACACACACACACACACACACATATGTATATATATATATATACATATATATGACGGGCTTCTTTCAGTTTCCGTCTATCAAATCTACTCATAAGGCTTTGGTTGGCCCGAGGCTATAGTAGGAGACACTTGCCCAAGGTGCCATGCAGTGGGAATGAACCCGGAACCATGTGGTTGGTAAGCATGCTACTTACCACACAGCCACTCCTGCGCCTAACTGTTAATTTTTAGAATAATATTGTAGGATTAGGGTGAGGGACCACATATGGCCAGTTTGAACATAAAACAGGTAGAATATTTTGGCTGGATATGGTCAGTTTAAATCATTGCAGTCATGATCACATTGCAGAATATAGCGTGCCTTTTCTTTAAAGATAATAACATATGGTTTCAATGTAACTTGGTTGTTATTTCTTGCAAGTCAAATAACCATGTGGAGGCTCCATCATTGGCTCATTTACAAGCTTCCTTGTTAGCTCATAAGTTAATTCCTTTCAGAACTTGATCAATGTTGCATAAAAATGTGTATGAGGAAACTTGGTTGAAAATTATAGGTGGAATAGTATTGTTTATAATTCACTTGATTGATTTGAAAATATCTTATTGATTTTTAAGCGATTGCTTTTAGATCACAAGGTTAGCTTTAGCAGCTGAACGTCTTGGATTGCTTGATTACAGTAGAAACAATAGAAAATTGTATTTGATGGTATTAGACTTGAATTTCTTGACTGTTTAATAAAAAAAAAAAGAAATGTTAAAATAAACTAATGTAACATGTGGTGCAAATAGATGAAACATGCTGAGTAAAGAAAAAAAAAAAAAATTGATGTGTGTGCTGTTGGTGCAGGATGCTACATGTACGGAAGATGAATGAGAATGAGATGTGAGCAGAAGTGGTTGTTGCACCACATGCACAGAGAAAATGGACATTAGAATTATGATAATAATCATAACCATGATGAAGACGATGATGACAGTGACAATGATGACAGTGGTACTGCTGCTACTGTTGATGCTACTACTGTGGCTACTGCTGCTGCTGCTGCTGCTGTTGGTTAGGATAGTGATGATGATGGCAACAACGATGAAGATTATGCTGCTACAGCCAATGATGGCAATGGTGCTGCTGCTGCTGTTGATGATGACAATAATGATGATAATGACAATGGTGTAGATGATGATGATGATAACGATGATGATAAAGAGGAGTAGGAGGAGCAGTAGGAGGAGGAGGATATTGGTAGTGATGTATCAGAAATGACATAACATTAGATTAAATGTGTTATGGTTTTTGGTTTCATTGTTGTTGTTGTTGCTGTTATTTAGCCCTAGGTCAGTACTGTTCTTATGATCAAAAGTATAAGTATTCTAGCTCTGATCCTCCAGTCCATTTTCTTTTTCATCAGACATAATGTATCTAAGACTACATTTTCAATGAATAAAAAAGGCATTGGGGTGGGGGTGGGGAGGGGCGATACATAACCTGCATGCAGATAAATTTTTTCACAAGTTATAGTGTGGCTTACGATGTGTTGCTTACCCACGCTTTTTAATTGAACTGAATTAATTTTGTTTTTAAGTATCACCATTACAGGTGCTTATACTCAGGTGAAATTAAGAAACCAACTCATAAATAAATGAACCCCTCTAATCCATCACTGTATACTCACACACACACACACACACACACACACACACATCTATGTATGTATTTATGTATGTTTGAAGATAAGCCAAATCAACTTGTAAATGAATGAAACCCTCTAATCCATCACTGTATACACACACACACACACACACACACACACACACACACACACACACACATCTATGTATGTACCAACATGTGTCTATGTGCATAGGTACACATGCAGATGAGGGTCAATTCATATGAAAAAGAAAGTGAACAAGATGAAATACTTAGAGAAAATATTGCATAGAATTTAAGTGTTTTCACCGTCTTTCAATGATGGCAAGTGAATCAAATGTACTGTAGTTTGTTGTAGGATGTAAATAATATGACCACTTGCTTATCAGGAAATTTGTAAGATTGATTTAAAAAAAAACAAATTTTTAAAGTATTACCATTACAGGTACTTATATTCTGGTGAAATTAAGAAATCAACTTGTAAATAAATGAAACCTTCTAATCCATCACTGTACACACACACATTTATGTATGTATTCATATATGTTTGAAGTTAATCAAACCAAATTTTCATAATTTTGAGTCACTCACCCAATGAGTATTTCTGTGAAATTTGATGAAAATCTGTTCAGCTGTTTTCCAGTAATTTTGCAAACACACAGACAAACAGACAGAAATGAGTGATTACAATACCCTGCTTTTGCTTACGTGTGCAGGGTAACAAGTTTGTATATATTTTTAAAGAGAGTAGACTTCATGGAATTTAAGATAAATTTAGTTGCTATTTTTAGCATGTTGAGTGTCAACATGGAGACTCTCTTATTGGTGCCTATCCATGAAAATCCCATTTTGAAGTGTTAGTCATATCCGATTACTTATTTTTTAGTAGTAAGGTCAATTTATTTATTATGACCCCTACCTGCCCAAATTAATTAACCTAATATTAGTTTCAAAGTTTGGCATAAGGCCAGAAATTTCAGGGGAAGGGGCAGGTCGATTACATCGACCCCCACTGCTCTACTGGTTCTTGTTCTAAGGCAAAGTCAATGTCAGTGGGGTTTGAACTCAGAATGTGAGGACGGACAAAATACCACTAAGTAATTTACCAGGCACGCTAACAATTCTGCTAGCTTGCCATCTTGCAAAGAACTAATGTTATTTACAAGCCGACATGTAATCTTCCTTGTTTCTCTATCTGCCAAAAATAGCAGCCAAAGTTCCCTCAAATCTTAGAAATTCCCTCACCCTCTTAGAAATAGATGGATCTGATAATCTGGTCCTGGGTTTCCTGCACATATATTGAAGACTGGAATGACCACCAGCTGGTATGCCTTTGATGATGGGTCTACATACCCAGGGTGGCCTGCAGTTAAACAATAACAACAACAGTAATACTATTAGCTAATTACATATTTATTTTCTTCACTACATTAACGCTTTAACATTCAGATTATTCTGTCAAATGAAATGCATATTTATTCACATTTCTTTGTATTAATCATGTATTGTAGCTCAGAGATTTCAATGATGTGATTGTTTTGAGAATGACATTGTAGGGTAGGTGTAAGAGGCTAGATCTAGCCAGTTTAAACATAAAACAGGTAGAATATTTGGGCCTGATACGGCCAGTTTGAATGCTGAAAGGTTAAGATATGATGGCACTAAACAAATATTAGCTCTTTGCTTAAGCTTTAAATGCCAATTAATGTGGGCAGGCAGGGGTTGTAATTAATAAAACTAACCCCACTGTTTTAAAAATAAGTAATTGGATATAACTAACACTTAAGAATGGCTGGCACTAAACTGATACAAACACTTGTTAATGAAAGGATGGGAGGAGTCTATATTGTTGAGCTAGAAATAGTGACCACATTCATACTACTCTGGTGTTTTAAAACAGAAAGGACACATTTGACAATGTAGTCCTAGATACTGTATTTAATAATCAAGAATATACACAGGCATATTAGACACACCCCAGTTTCAGCAACCCCTTTCATGTTAGTAGTCTGCCCGACCCCAACACTTATTTATCTTCCCATACAATCTTGCAAACCACCCATCCACCCACCCACATCTACTCAGCTTTTGCCTAGTGGGGCCACCTGGGTGACTTAACACTATTCAATGCTTTGCAGCTCCTACTGATCAATCCCCACCCACCATTTTTTCCCCCTGCCAGATGTGAGTAACCATGCAGGTTCCTCTGCAGGAATCTGCTCTGCCCCACCTTACTCATAGTAATCCGCTCATCTCCAAGCATGAAACTGACCAATCATCTACCCCAGAGCTCATAATCCTGTGAATTGCATGGTGACCTGAATAGTGCAGAAGGCACAAACAAAAATACCAAAAACCCCACCCAGTCCATGCTGTAATGTGGTCAGCAGTAAGAAGGGTGTCTAACCAAAGAAAAAAAAGACCTATGCCAAAGCAAACTTTGGAGTTTGATGCAGTCCTTGGATATATCAGTTTCCTGTCCAACCATCCAACCTATGCCAGCATGGAACATGGATGTTAAAAGATGATTGATGAGGATGATGATGATGATGATGATGGTTTCAAATTTTTGGCGCAAGGCTAGCAATTTCAAGTGAGAGATAAGTCGATTACATCAATCCCAGTGCTCAACTGGTACTTAGTTTATCGATTCCAAAAGGATGAAAAACAAAATCGACCTTGGTGGATGATGATGATGATGATATTAACACTTAACTTTATGATCTAGGTATAACAGGTGTAGCCATTATCTTGAACTCACAAACTTTAAAATCATTAATATAGTTTTTAACCTACAAGTTGCTGTGTTTCTTATAATTCTTTTTCAGTGATGTGGATTTTATTTAAATATCATTGAGTTTAGTATTTAATGGTAATGGTAATTGTTATGCGCCTACATTATATTTCTTTACCATTCCTCCAAATGTCCATCATAGATTTCCAATAAAGAATCTAATATCAAAGCTATCAAAATTCTCCCTTACAGCATGAGTTCCATTGCTTTTGGAAATGATATCTTAAAGGGAATCAGTCTTTATGATCTTTTGGCTTTGATTCTCATCCAAAGGATTTCAACCTGATTCAAAAGGAAATATTTTTAATTCAAAGGCCGTTCACTTAAAGCTATCATCGAATTCAATCTGATATTCTTAATCTCTAGAAGATTATATAACTTTGAGAAGAAAAAGAGTTATAAAAGTATTTACTAAAAGAACCAATTTCTTTACATTAACAAAAAAAAACAAAAAAAAAAAAATTAGCTATAACTTCTTGGGGGTAACAACTACAAAATGTAGATTATACTGTGTGTGTATACCATCATCATCATCATCATCATCATCAGTATCATCATCATCATCATATCATCATCATCATCATCATCATCATCATCATCATCATCAGTATCATCATCATCATCAGTATCATCATCACCATTACTACTGCTACTGCCTCCTCCCTACTACCACCACCACTACAACCACAATCACAATGGCGATGATGACAATGACAACAATGACGATGATGATGATGGCCACATACACCACCACCACCACCACCACCACCATCTTCATCATTTTACTCTTGCTTTTCCATGCTTGCATAGAGTGTCATGCCACTTATTGCAGTCCTTTATCATTCCCTCATCCCTGTTGGAAATCCAGTTTCCTGATGCCACTTTCTATATCTTCTCATGTCTACTGCATGCTACTTCTACTGCATGCTACTTCTACTGCATGCTACTTCTACTGCATGCTACTTCTACTGCATGCTACTTCTACTGCATGCTACTTCTATATTGATTGCTTAGCAGTCCATCAATGTCGTTATCTGTCACAAAGATTTCTCTGTGTCTGAACAAACATCATTAACTTCACCATTCTCTGTGTAGTTGAGGAATTCATGTGTGGATTGTAATAGTTTCTGCTCAGCATGATGGACAAAATGCTTAGCAGCATTTCATCTGTTTTTATGTTCTGAGTTCAAATTCCACCAAGATCAACTTTGCCTTTTATCCTTTCAGGGTCCAATGAAATAAGTACCAGTTGATCACCGAGATCCATGTAATCAACTAATGGGAAGGGATATGTTGATTGCATCAACCTCAGTGCTCAGTTGGTACTTATTTTATCGACCTCAAAAGGATATTGAGCAAAGTCAATCCCAGCAGCATTTGAACTCAGAATGTAAAGTTGGTGGAAGACCTGCTACTAAGCATGTTGTCCAGAGTGAACAAAATAATAATAAAAAGGTAAAGACCCCCTCCAGTCATGAATGATCATGGGATTGCACCTAGAAAGTTACCCTTTGAGGCAAGGTTGTTTATGGCAAGGTTGTTTATGGAAGACTATCAGTTACCCATGCATACCAGCCTCGTCTCTCCATGCCACCAATGTTATCCAAGGGAAAGGTAAAGGCTGACACAGCTTGGTGCCAGTGATGTGTCAACTCATTTCTACAGCTGAGTGAAATGGAGCAACACAAAATAAAGTGCCTTGCTCATGAACACAACACACAGCATGGTCTAGGAATTGAACTCATTGCCCATGAGACTAACTTCATGACTAGCCCAACGCTCTAACCACTGAGTCATGCACCTTCACTAAAATAATAATAATAATAATAATGGTACAAATGATTAATTTATTTGCTGTTGGGGCATCAGATGGTGGTGGTAGGAATATTACAATAACAGTTTGCAATTTGTGTAGGGATTTACATAAAAAAATGAGGGTAAAGAAAGGGACACATAAATGGAGCATGGCTGTGTGGTAAGAAACATACTTCCCAACCACATGGTTCTAGGTTCAGTTCCACTGCGTGGTAACTTGAGTAGGTGTCTTTAACTATAGCCTTGAGCTAACCAAAACCTTGTGAATGGATTTGGTGGATGGAAACTGAAAAGAAGCCCATCATATATGTGTGTGTGTGTTTGTTTCTGTTTGTGTTTGTCACCCACTACTGCTTGACAGCAAGTGTTGGTGTGCTTACATCCTCATAACTAAGCAGTTCAGCAAAAGAGACCGATAGAGTAAGTACCAGGCTTAAACAGACAAAGAAAAAAAACGTACTGGAGTCAATCCATTCAAACAAAAATCTTTCAAGGCAGTGCCCCAGAATGACCACAGTCTAATGACTGAAACAAGTAAAAGATAGAAGATAAAAGATAATGACTGGAATACAGAGAAAGACATGAGAGAGAGAGAGAGAGGAGGAGAGAGGGATAGAAGAGGAGGAGGAGGAAATGGATGGTAGAAGAGGGAGTGAAAGACAGAGAGGAAAGTAAGAGCAAAGCGTCACAGAGAGAGAAAAATGCATGTTAAGGGGTGTTGCAAACTCAGCCTAAGAAAACATATCCCTGAAAGGACTAGGTAAGCTATTTTAAAATAAAGATGTAAAAATAGAAATGACTAAAATGTGTAGGTAGTGGTGGAGGTGGAGACTGACAATTCTAAGAGTCTAAATAACAATATGTGCAATGGTGCATATTACAAATAAGACATAGATACACACACACACAAGGCAGCAGGGTATATGCCCACATGTATATTTAAAAAACAAAGAAGAACCAGCACTGCATGAGCCAATGAAGGAGCTCTGGTATGGCTGCCTGTACTTGTGGAACTAGCAAGCTAAATCTCGTTCATGTCACATTCTATCATCTTAAATGAATAACAGTGGGGATACATTGGATAACATACCAGCAAAAATTCTATGACTTTGATGTCAAGAATTTAGAAATTTTGGGAATGTAAAATAATTCTTTTTAGGAACAGTGAATCTTGAAGCAAATAAAGTTATAAATAATGATGTGCAAATATCAGGTTAAAACAGCCTTTTGTATATGTGTATACATATATATATATACCTATATATATATATATATATATATATATATATATATAT
>NC_068983.1:73715080-73715437 GCF_001194135.2 Octopus bimaculoides
TGGCAGAGTTTCTACAGCTGGATGCCCTTCCTAACGCCAACTACTCCGAGAGTGTAGTGGGTGCTTTTACGTGCCACCGGCACGAGGGCCAGTCAGGTGGTCCTGGCAATGGCCATATATATATGTATATATATATATATCTATCTTAGGTACTTGCATAACTGTGTGGTAAGAAGCTTGCCTCCCAACCACATGATTCCAGGTTCAGTCTCACTGTGTGGCATCTCGGGCAAGTGTCTTCTACTATAGCCTCAGCCCAACCAAAGTCTTGTTAGTGGATTTTATAGACAGAAACTGAAAGAAGCCCATTGTATATATATATATATATATATATATATATATATATATATATATATA
>NC_068983.1:73716701-73726309 GCF_001194135.2 Octopus bimaculoides
TCCTCCTCCTCGTCCTCCTCCTCGTCCTCCTCCTCGTCCTCCTCCTCGTCCTCCTCCTCGTCCTCCTCCTCGTCCTCCTCCTCCCCATCATCCTCTTCCTCCTCATGATGTTTCAAGAAATTCATGTATTATGTAGTCTCAGTCCATTTGTTGGAATTATCATGGTTGTTCTAAACTGTATTGCTGACATAAATGTTTTAAAGTGTATTTTGTGAGAAACCATTTCCCTAGCAACTGTAATCCCTTAATACCGAGAAATCCTTGAAACTGTTCCTCAGTTAGTTTTCTTCAATTCTTTCTCAAGTATTTTTGGCATCCTTGCTGCCACTTGTCTAATCTACAGAAAATCTCTGATGCTTTTTGCCATTGTTTTTGTATATCACTATACCATCTAGACTATTGATGCACTTCTTCACACTGTTGTAGCTTTCAAATGATGCTACCCCACTGGCTAGGTGAGCTGGCCAACATTTCTCCTGAACAGAATGCCAGTCCATCACAGAGTTAACTATTTACTCCTGAAGCTATGAGAAAATGCACAATTAATTCAAAACAAAGTGAATAGATAAGCATTACATTTAACAGAGAAATCTGAATGTTAAAGGGGCAAGTTGCTTGTGGAATGAAATGTTTTGCTCAAGAACATAATGATGCACCACCTGTCTTGGAATTGAAACCATGGTCTTGTGATTATGAGTGCAATACTTTAACCACTAGGTCATGTGCTTTCACATTTGCATATAAATAGAGTAAAAGACAAGATTTATAATTTGGGTCTATATGCAAAGAAAATTATGAATTATAAATGTTATCCTTTACTCTGTAAAATTTTATACTTCCTACAGATGCAGGCAGTAATGGTAGCTATTTCTCATATGGAGAGTAGGTTATGTGTTTTATGGACTGTGGATATTTGATTAGATAACTCGCCCCAGTACAAAGATCTTCAATAGTACAATAAGAATATCATCATCATCATCATCATCATCATCATCATCATCATCATCATCAACAACAACATTTAGCATCTGTTTTCCATGCCGGCATGGGTTGGATGGCTTGAAAGAAACTAACAAGGCCAGAGGCCACACCAGATTGCAGAGTCTGTTTTGGCTTGGTTTGTTCAGTGGATGCCCTTCCCAATGCCAACCATTTTACAGAGTGTACTGGGTGCTTTTTACATGCTTGAGAAAAGAAATGCATTGTCATCACTGTCATCATTGTCATCATTGTCATCGTTGTCATCGTCATTGTTCTCATCGTCATTGTTGTCATGTCATTCTTATTGTCATCATTGTTATCCAAATCCTCTTTTCCATGCTTGCATGGGTCAGAATATGTTGAGACAGATTTTCTATGGCTGGATGCTTACACACACACACAAACACATGCACATACAGACACATACCACCACCACCAGAGAATCAAGCTTCTCAACCACACAGCCACACCTGTTCCTATAGGTATGCCTGGTAAAAGAAATCAGGACAGACTATATCGATAGAAACCTGAGATATGTAATTATGTATGTTGGTGAAACACAATAGCAAAGAGAAAGAAGATACAATCCAATTGATCTGTTGTCAGTGGCTTGTAATATTTATGGAAAGAGGGATAGTGGTCAACACATGCAAAATTGTGCAGCAGCAAAGTTGAAACTAGTATGGCATGATTGATTACATGTGAGCATTTTATTGATCTCATCATTGAACTTGGAAATGTGTGGCATCAAAGCCGATACCATAATTACTCTAGCACACCATCCTGCTGTTTGTATCACCTCATTTCCCTTGAGGAAATAAATATAAGGGACAACAACAACAACAACAATGACAGCAGCAGTAGCAGTAGCAGTAGCAGCAACAGCAATAATGAAAGAAACAAATTATTACAATATCAAGCCAATGATTAAAGCTCTACATGTTCACTTGACATGCTAGAAATGACAGCCTAAACTGATTCAGACTATAGTTTGGAGTGCATTATATCCACAGAAAAATAAACAAACTATAGAGATGATTATGGTTGTAATGCCTCTGATTATAAATCTGCTACCTGGTCTAGACTGTTGTTGTTGTTGGCACACCGTCGCTTACGGCGTTGAGGGTTCCAGTTGATCCGATCAACGGAACAGCCTGCTCGTGAAATTAACGTGCAAGTGGCTGAGCACTCCACAGACACGTGTACCCTTAACGTAGTTCTCGGGGATATTCAGCGTGACACAGTGTGACAAGGCTGACCCTTCGAATTACAGGCACAACAGAAACAGGAAGTAAGAGTGAGAGAAAGTTGTGGTGGAAGAGTACAGCAGAGTTCGCCACCATCCCCTGCCAGAGCCTCGTGTAGCTTTAGGTGTTTTCGCTCAATAAACACTCACAACGCCCGCTCTGGGAATCGAAACCGCGATCCTATGACCGCGAGTCTGCTGCCCTAACCACTGGGCCATTGCGCCTCTACTCCTGGTCTAGACTATCTCAGGGTTAAACAACATGGAAAAATTACCACAGTTTATACAATCACATGAAAGACAAATAAAATTCATACACTAGGTATTAAAGAATAATGTTGCATTTCATGTAATGAGTTCAAATCAGAATAAAACATATTGTAATTATATTTATTCATTCGAAATATAATTGCCATTGTTTGCAGCAATATTTCCCCACTTTGAAGCCAGTTGAGAAGTGTCCTCTTATATGTCCAATCCAGAAACACTTGGAATAAAACATATTTACTGGTGTGACTGTGTTGTTAAGAAGCTTGCTCACCAGCCATGTAGTCTTCAGTTCAGTCCCACTGTGTGGGCACCTTAAGCAAGCATCTTCTATAGCCCAGGGTCGACCAAGGCCTTGTGATTGGGTTTGACAGATAGTAGAGACTCAGTGTATGTGTGTGTGTGTGTGTGTGTGTGTGTGTATCCTTGTCTTGACATCATGTGATGGTTGTAAATGAGCATCACCATCATACAAGCAATGTTATCTGTTTCCAGCCTGGCCAAGGGTCAGATGTTACCTTGCTTTGAAAGAGGTGAGGATTGGCCACAGAAAATTTGCCTCAAGAAGTTCCATCCAAGCATGGAAAAGTGGATCTTAAATGATGATGATGATATGCACATACATTTTATGCAAGATAATGTCTGCTGCTCATACAGATAAATATGGCAGTAAATTTTATTAGAATTTCTTTTGATTCAGTCCCAAGAAATGTAGACGGTGTTGAGTGTTATTGTTGATGTTGCCTATGATTTGAGGGAGATATTGGTTTATTTCTAGTAGGCCAAGTGTATATAAAAACACCCTCATTGGTTTGTTAAATGTGGTTTCAAATTTTGGCAGCACTAGGCCAGCAATTTTGGGGGAGGAGGAAAGTTAATTACATTGACCCCAGTACTTAACTGATACTTATTTTATTGGGACCTTGACGGATGAAAGGCAAAGTTGACCCTGATGGAATTTGAACTCAGATTTACTGGATGGAGTTTATTGAGGCAGATTTTCTATTTTCAGACACTCTTCTTGTCACCATTCCTTATCTCTTTCCAAGCAAGATATAGTCTTGCAAAATATTGGAAATTGGAAATGAATGACATTGCTTGAATAACAGGGGCAATCATTTACGACAATCACCTAATGTATGAGTAAAGACAAGGCAATACAAACATGCACACACACATATATAAATTCATATATATATAGGTTGAAAATATGTGGAAAACATATATAAAAAGTGGAAGAGAAATGCCTTCATTTCACATAGTTTAATATCTTTTTATAAAGAAATTAAAAAAAAATATACACATATTTTATGTGGAACCAAACCTGGAATCATGTGATAGGAAAGCTAATTTCTTACTACACACCCATAAGTCCCTGAAACTTAGCAGTTCAGCAAAAGAGACTGATAGAATAAGTACTAGGCTTAAAAAAGAAGTCCTGGAGTCAATTTCTTTGACTAAAAAGCCCTTTAAAGTGGTGCTCCAGCATGGCTGCAGTCAAATGACTGAAACAAGAAAGAGAATAATAGAATATTTCTATGACAGACATCTTTCACTTTCTGTCTACCAAATCCATTCACAAAGCTTTGGTTGTTCTAAGTGCAATACAGTGGAACCAAACCTGGAATCATGTGATAGGAAAACTAATTTCTTACTACACACCCATAATATATATATATAAAGATACAGAAATAAATTTTTTTTATTCTCAAATGCGTGATAATGCTAATAAATAGTGTGATCAGGATAAATTATCCATACATTGCAGAAAAATACGTTACCAGCCAGCCATGAGACTCAAACTCACATCCCTGTGATTACGCATCAAGTGCTTTACCATTGAGCTAAACTGCCCAGTCACGAATTCTTCTGCAATTTTATATATATATGTAGGTGTGTGTATGTGTTATAATATATACATACATACATATATATATGTGTGTGTGTGTGTGTGTGTGTGTGTGTGTGTGTGTATATCTAAATACATGCATTTTGTGTGTGTGTGTGTTTGTATGTATGTATTGATAGATAGATAGATAGATAGAGAGAGAGAGAGAGAGAGAGAGAGAGAGAGAGAGAGAGAGAAAGAGAAAGATATTATAAAATGTATGTGTGTATGCATGTGAATCAAATTTCATAGGAAACTGAAAACTCCAGAAATTATTAGTCCAAGGTTCAAGTTTCCAAGACAGGAAACCATTAAAATAAATATAGACATGTGATCAAAAAAAGAAGAAAAAATGAGCAATAGACAGCAAAGAAGGGATAGAAAGTAGCAAAGCGGTGGGAGAAGTGACATTAGTGAAAAAGAGAAAGAAGGAGAGGGAGGAGATGGAGGAGGAAGAGAAGAAGAAGAAGAAGAAGAAGAAGAAGAAGAAGAAGAAGAAGAAGAAGAAGAATGCTGAGGATGCAAAGGGTATACGATAAAATAAAGTAGAACGAATATATAGAAAGCATTTTCAAAAAAACCCCAGTAATTGTGAAAAACAATAATAATAGAAAACAACATAGATTTTGTCTGAAGTAAAAATGCCTTTAAAATACAATCAAATTGATATGCTGTATATACACATACACCTGTATGTGCTCACATACATGTAGATATATGCTCACATACATGTAGATATACAAATAAAAAATAAGTACATAAAATGTGCATATACATAAATTCATATATGGCATACATGCATAGAAAATATTGCACAGCATGGCTGTATGATAAGAAGTTTGCTTCCCAACCACATGGCACCTTGGGCCAGTGTCTTCTACAACAGTCTGGGGCTAACCAAAGCCTTGTGAGTGGATTTGGTAGACAGAAACTGAAACAAGCCCGTTGTATATATATATTTATATATATGTGTGTGTGTGTGTGTGTGTGTGTGTGTGTGTGTGTGTGTGTGTGTTTGTGTGTGTGTGTTTGTTCCCCAACCATCATTTGACAACCGATGTTGGTGTGTTTATGTCCCTGTAACTTAGTGGTTCAACAAAAGAGACCGATAGAATAAGTACCAGGCTTACAAAGAATAAGTCCTGGGGTTGATTTGTTCAACTAAAGGTGGTGCTCCAGCTTGGCCGCAGTCAAATGACAAAACAAGTAAAAGAATAAAAGAATACATCCTTGATCTTGGTAATCACTTTGACTTTGGTGTTGTAAGTAGAGCAGCTGGTGTCTTTCTCACACAATAATCTACAGGATTACAATTGGGGGAATTAAAAAGCTAGAAACTGGGGCTGTTGAAGTTGTGGAAATTCTCTGACAACCATTTCTGACTCTTTCCTGAGGTATAGCAAAATGTGAAATCCTGCTGCCACTCATATGGCCTTCCAGTAGCAACCCTCTAAAGCCAGGGATTGTCCACAGTCTCTAGGAGCTTCACATAGCTATCTGAGTGGAGTTTAAGGCCCTGTTCAAAGATGTTGTGTAACATGACATTACTCTTACTGGAGACACACCCAGACATCATGCACCTTGTGGGCATCACATGGATTCACATGGATTCTAGAAAAGCCATCCACCTGTTGTGCAACTGACAGAAGCTATTTATATCAGAGAATAACTAGATCATCCCCAGCTCAACAGGATGCCTCAGCTTGTTCAGAAGCTTGTTTGCCTTTGTCAGGCAGTTCTCCTTCGCCTTGGCTGTCAATTGCACTTCTCATATGAATGGTAGCGAAGGTCTTCATTCAGGGCCAGCTTCATGGTGATGCCTCCCATTTCTCTTGCCAAAACCTGAAATCCCTTGCATGGATCTGCCATCACCTTATCCTGCAGTTGGATGAATTTTGGCATCTAGATGCAGTCTGAACACCTGCTGTGTCCCCTTCCTACTGGTCACAGCTTCATAGTCTATATTGCATCTGTGCATGTCATATCTTACAGCCTTTACAGTATTCACAAAGCATTGAGCAGCAGTCATGATGTTGGTACAATATTCAGATTGCTTCCAGTCCTCCATGTTAGCTGACTTTTTTCTCAACAACTTTGATCTTTATGCTCTCCAACACCATTGACTTTACCAAAATGTCAAGCTGTTGCTGAGAAATGTAGACAAAAGAAAAATTGTCAAATTTAGCCCAGACACTCTGAATATAGTAAAAATAGAAATTTTAAATTCCTTGACACAGTAGTGTATATTTTTTAAAATGAACAAGAATGACTTTTCTGATAATTATTTTCCACTTAATGATTATATGTTTACAAACTGTATTGTGATTCTGTTTTCCTTCTTATGTTCAAAGAGTTCTTTTTATATATAAAAAAAGTCTCTGATTGGGACTGAGATTTTTGCCTAAATGCAATTTTCAAACTGTTCTTTTTTTTGGTACCAGAGTTCCATAATATTCAGTATATATCAAATTATACATCATATATATGTAGTTTTAGATTCTATTTAGATGCTGTTGGTGGGGAGAGGGTTTACAAATTTACACATGCATATGCATTTACACATACTTACATATACAAACACATATACTTAGATACATTTACATGTGTACACACATAAATACATATATGTGCATATAGGCACATATATAAGACATATGAGTATACACAACCTAGAAAATGTAGAGTTAGACACAGCTGAGGGTGAGAGGGAAAGCTTTCTAAGCAAAATATAAAATGGTTCAAAGGGAAACTCATCTGAAATAATATCATTTTAAGGTTATCGCAAAACATGAGAATTACTTGTACATGATATAGTAATACAAGATAAAACAATTAATAGCAGACTTAAGTAGGATACTGTGTAGAAAACATGAGCTTAAATTTACAAAACCAGGAGAAAAATATATTTTGAGAAATACAAAGAAAAAGATGTTGCAGTATCTTGACTTTCTAACTTCAGCTTAAAAAGGGGGGAAATTCTGATACTCTGCAGTGGGAATTTTGGTACTCTCCAGTTTGGGGATTTACACAACTTGCAATAACAACGTTTGGTTTTAGTTCTTTCCAAAACCATCCAAATATATATTGCTGCATATATTTCTCTTCTACACATTCCAAATATTCAGTCATAAATTTTTCAGATTTTCCCTAGGCAGATGCAGGCATGATTGGCTGGTTGAGTAGTTTGCTTCCTAAGAACATGGTTTCAGGTTCAGTTTTTCTTAGGCAAGTGTCTTCTGTTATAGCTCTGAGTAGACAAAACTCTTATGAGTGGATTTGGTAGATGGAAACTAAAAGAAGCTCATTGTATATATATATGTGTATGTGTGTGTTTCTATCGTTTTATGCTGACATCATGTGATGGTTGTGTCACAGCCATACAAGCAGAACCATTTGTTTCTAGACTTTTATGAAAACATGTATGGCCCCTGGGGAAATACTACCTTACTTGGAAACAGATGAGAATTAGTGACAAGAAGGGCATCTGGCCATATAAATTCTGTTTGACCTATGCAATGAATTCTGTTTGATCCATGCAAGCATAGAAAAGAGGACAGTAAAATGATGAAGATGGTGATGACCACCTACACACACACACACACACACACACACACACACACATGGAGGCCAATCATATTTATGTGGACCAATTGGAATGCTTTCAGCTTTGTCATGAGATTTGAAGAACTCATCTGGTTCATTAATTTGTTTGGGAAATGAAAATACTGTTGAATAATTCATTCAATACTTCATTAACATTTTAAGCATCTGCTCTTGATGTAAACAATAACCAACATTCATAATGAATGAAAGCTGTTAACATTTGATAACTTGGAGAAAACTCAAGGAGTGCTTTTGTGAATTTTAAAAGCCCAATTTCCCTTTAGTGCACTTTCATAACTCATGAAGCATTTTATTTCATTTCCACTTTCTGTAAGTGACATTCATAAATGCAGTTTTCACTATAAATTCACTTTTCATATCAGGCAAATAGCTTTCTTTGTAAATTTCAACTTACCCATTTTGGGATTTATAATGTTATAGCAGACAGTGATCCTACACACAATATATGCAAAAGAATGTAAAGGTATTTGTGTATATCTGTCCACATATCATCTGTCTGTCTCCCTGTCTGCCTGCCTGCTTGTCTATTGTTGGTTTGTCTCTCTCTATCTGTAAATGTGTTCTACATTATTTTGTGTGTGTTAAAGCATCTTGTTTACTGGAAATGAAGTTGGAAAACTGCTGTGATGATGACGTCTATTGGAGTAGATACAAGTGCTCACAGCTGTTGTCTTGTCTTCTAACAGTTAAACTGTTTTTATTTCCTTGATAATCTTCTTCAGATTATCTCCACGAAGTGATTATTTTATGTTCCCCAAAAGTGGAGATAATTTCAATAAATGAAGAATTTATGTTGTATGGCATATAATATAACTTTACTAACAACCTTAAGTTATTTCTCTTACCTTATTTTCATCTTTATGTGTGTGTCTGTGTGTGTATAATGATAATAATAATAATAATAATAATAATAATAATAATAATAATAATAATAATAATCATAATAACAAAATCACCAGGACTTACAAATATATATAACATACAGAAAATTGCACTACTGGGCACTGCACACATCCTATGCAAAACACTTTCAATACAGTAACCATAAGAGCATCACAGCAAACCACAGCACATACCCAAGGCAGACAGAGCTGCGCTTGGTAGTGAAGTGAAAGCACGTTATAAAAATAAAACTACTGAATAATAATAATAATAATCATAATAATAATAATAATAATAATAATATAATAATAATAATTGGTATGACCACAAATCCGAAGGCATCATCGAAAATAAAAATGCAAAGATCCTATGGAATTTTATGATTCAGTGCAACCATGATATAGAGAATAGGAAACCAGACATAGTCTTAATTGAGAAAGAAAACAAACTATGCTGGATCATAGATATAGCATGCCCAGCTGACAACAAGTTATGCGATAAGGAAGAAAGAAAAGTCGAGAGATATGGCAGGTTAGCTTGGGAAGTTAAGCAGTTGTGGTCGATGAAAAAGTTAGCAGTAGTACCAATAATTGTCGTAGCCCTGGGAACAGTGAGCAAAAATCTTGAGAAGTACATGGAACAAATAGGGGCTGCAATAAGGGTGGAGCACTTGCAGAAAACAGCATTGCTTGGAACCGCTCGAATACTCCGGAAGATGCT
>NC_068983.1:73728362-73732805 GCF_001194135.2 Octopus bimaculoides
AATACATCCATTTGTTGTTTACACCACCTGTCTTCGTCTGTTGTTTTGTCGGGAATTCTCCTATATATATATATTTATTAACTTACTGTTAACAAAAGTCGGGTTGAATAGGATTGAATACTAAAAAATGTTCATGTATGACAGACACAGAAGGACCCTAATTCTTCATCGGTTATCAACCAAAATGTTAATACTCAGTTTTATGCCTTTATATATATATATATATATATATATATACATATACAGGGTATGGTGAATATATTGCAGTCTGAGTTATACAAAAATGAAAATAATGCTGACATCTCATTTTAACAGATATAATTACCAAAAATGCATAAAAATATATTGAAATACTAAAGAGTAAATTTATTCAATAAAATCGCCATTGGCTTCAACCATGGCCTCTATACAACTTCAGAATGTCCTGCAACTCTTCTGGACAGTCATCATACAGTCTACCTTTCACTCTGAGTGAGAGGCCATTGTTGCCAGCAGAGGTAGAAGCTTTCTGAACTTTGCCCAGGCTATTCTTATTCTTTTTTACTCTAGGCACAAGGCATGAAATTTTTTGGGAGGGGGCCAGTCGATTAGATCAACTCCAGTATGCAACTGCTACTTAATTTATTGACCCCGAAAGGATGAAAGGCAAAGTTGTCCTTGGTGGAATTTGAACTCAGAACATAAAGACAGATGAAATACTGTTAACCATTTTACCCAGCATGCTACCATTTCTGCCAGCTCCCTGCCTTCCAGGCTATTATTATTCTAGCAGCTATGCTCTCTGAGCATCAACCCCCACCACAGATGGTTGCCTAGGTAGCGGAAGTTATCAACTACTTCTAGTTTTTCCCCCTAGCATGTGATGGAATCTGTTTTCTGTACCTCTGTGGCTTATTGCCCCTGTGCATCTGCCACACACAAAAACTATCTTCTCGGTTAACTTTCCTTTGATATTGCTGCACCTCTTATGTGTCAATAGCTTACACTGGGCACATCTTATGGAGTTTCTACCTACACCTTTTCTACAGATTGAGCAGGGCTATCTACCTGAAGGGGTTTGTGATTTGCCTGCCTTCCTACTTACTAAACTTTAAATAATATAAATGTAAAATAAGTAAATAACAGAAGTAAAATATCCAATTACGAGATATATATATAAAAATATAAATACATATACATTCATAGTTATTTATGTATATATAACCTAAATTAATCAGTTAATTCCCAATTCTATATGTTTACTTGTATATAATTAGAAATATAGGGAAAATAAAATTTTGAATATATTTGACTAATTTATTTACATTTATCCCAGCTGGTTTCACAACATCATGATAATAATGAAGATTACCAAAATAATTGCATTCACGGTAATTTAATTTATATAAAGATAACTACATTAAGAAAACCTAGGTGGAAAGTCTCAATTTAAATAACAGTTAACTTACAACTGTTGCCAGTGAATGCATTATTTTGATATGTATTTTTAGTCATTTGATCTTTACTAAGCTACTCTCTGCTGTTTCTGCATACTGGATTAATATAGAAAAATATTCTTGAAACCTTTTAATCCATTTACATCTTCTTTTTATATCACGTTGTCTTACATTATAAATGGTCATAATCTATTTAGACATATGTTATGTATGTTAATATATGCATTTATTTATTCATCTTGTTTGCCTGGTAGTATCACTAACACATTAGTACAGTGAAAAAAAGTTGGTATTTTGGGTATGTATATGTGTGACTGTGTAGTAAGAACTTTGCTTTCCAACCTCATGGTTCCAGGTTCAGTCCTACTGTGTGAAACATTGGATTATATAGATATGTATATGTGTGTGCGCATGTCTTTCTATCAGTGTTTGTTCCCCATCACTGCTTGACAACTGGTATTGGGTTATTTACATCCCTGTAGCCTAGCAGTTTGGCAAAAGAGACTGATTAAATAAGTAGCAGACTTAGAAAAAAGTACTGGGGTTGATTCATTTGACTAAAAGTTCTTCAAGGTGGTGCCTTGGCATGGCCATAGTCTAATGATTAAAATAAGTAAAAGATAAAATATATTTATTACTATTATTATTATTATTATTATTATTATTATTATTATTATTATTATTATTACTGTACTTTTCAGGATCGTTCCCAGGACACCTATAACAACAGGGATTGTTTTGGTTTTGAATTGCCACGTCTTAGATATCTCAATCTCAAGCTCCTTATATTTCGACAATTTTTCAAATTCCTTTGCGGATGTTTCTATCAGTAAGCACTGTCATATCCATTAACAGACATGTTTTTCATCTTAGGTCTTTGATGACAATGTCTGGTCTGTTATCAGTTATTTCCTGTCTGTATGTATCCCATATTCCCATAACATAGTAACATTCTCTCCCTCAGTGATTGGCTCTGGATGGTGTTCCTGTAGGAATAGCATACGTTCCAGTGCAAGTACTGGCCAACTCAGTCATGCCTGACTTTATATTCTGTAGGGGCAAGGACTGAGTAACCAGTAACAATGTGGTCAATACTCTCAAGTTTGTCATTGCCAAGTCTACACTTTGTGTCTACTTCATTGTGTGCGATATTAGCTTGATAGATCTGAGTGAGGAGACTCTGATCTTGGTCCGCTAGGATAAATCCTTCTGTTTCAGCTTTTAAACCAACACTCTGCAGCCACTGATGCATTCTTCTTACATCTATATCAGCTTCTAGCTCGTTTGGGGCACTGCTCATACAATGGGGTTTTTTTTTTTTGCCAGGGTCTTGATATTTCCTTCAAGCTTTCTTGTTTGGCTTTTGTTTTACACTTTTTTGCTGCCTTAGTGGGTTGTGTGTCCTCCTTATCATCATCATCATCATCATCATTATAATCAGGGAGGTTAAGCTCGTTATCATCATCATCATCATCATCATCAACATCATCATCATCATTATTATTATTATTATTATTATTATTATTATTATCATTATTATTATTGAGAGAGAGAGCAGTGCATACCATCAAAGTGGCACTGGGGTAAAATATATGAAGTCCAGTATACCCATCATGACAACCTGTCTGATAACTGCACTAAGGGTATGCATGTCTGTGGAGTACTCAGCCACTTGCATGTTAATTTCACAAATAGGCTGTTCTGTTGATTGGATCAACTGGAACCCTTGTTGTAAGTGGCAGAATGCCAATCTCTCACAAGTAACATTTGCATATGATCTGGTAAAATATATGAAATCTTATTCACAGTTTTGTTGTTTAACCCTAGGTCAGCCCTGATTGTATTAATCTATGATCAAAGGTATTCCAGTCTTGGTCATTTCCCCATCTTTCAGAATGCATTGTCCAATATTTCCTTTCTTAATTTTAAGACACCAGAACTATGACTTGAGGAAGATTTTTATGCTATATCTAGCCTATCAAATGATGACATTCAAGCTCTTTTGTTCTTTTAAATGGTTAAGTGAATTGAGATGATAAGTTGTTGTTGTTAGCACTCCGTCGCTTACGACGTCGAGGGTTCCAGTTGATCCGATCAACATAACAGCCTGCTCGTGAAATTAACGTGAAAGTGACTGAGCACTCCACAGACACGTGTACCCTTAACGTAGTTCTAGGGGATACTCAGCGTGACACAGTGTGACAAGGCTGGCCCTTTGAAATACAGGTACAACAGAAACAGGAAGTAAGAGTGAAAGAAAGTTGTGGTGAAAGAGTACAGCAGGGTTCACCACCATCCCCTGCCGGAGCCTAGTGGAGCTTTAGGTGTTTTCGCTCAATAAACACTCACAACGCCCGGTCTGGGAATCGAAACCGCGATCCTATGACCGCGAGTCTGCTGCCCTAACCACTGGGCCATTGCACCTCCACTGAGATGATATGATATACCATAGAATGTACAGTTCAGAAATAAAGCAAAATGCCAACAGCATATTTGAAACAAAAGCCTATGAGGAGATAGTCCAGTATGTTATCAAACTCCAGCATTTTGTTTCTACTTGATGGAACTGATCAGACGTAAAAGTAATATAATAAAGTCATGAATTAATAATTATGTATTAAAGATATCTGTGACACATCTTTAATACTATGTTTTCTCCATCAAATTTCAATTAATATTTCAATGATATGTCAGAAGCATACACTATATCTTTAATATCACCAACACACTCCAATCTTTAACAACAGACAAGATGTCTCCTCCTTTAGTAGCAGTATAAAAGGCCAGTAAGGCAGTGTGAAGAAATTGTAGACTGTGTCAATGGTATTAGATATTCTAAGGAATACTTTATATTTTAGAAATATACTGTATATAGGCGCAGGAGTGGCCTTGTGGTAAGTAGCTTGCTAACCAACCACATGGTTCCAGGTTCAGTCCCATTGCGTGGCACCTTGGGCAGTGGATTTGGTAGACGGAAACTGAAAGAAGCCCGGTGTATATATGTATA
>NC_068983.1:73732824-73746489 GCF_001194135.2 Octopus bimaculoides
ATATAAAGCTTCATTTTAAATGGATATATTTGTGTGTGTAAATGTATATATAATATACAAGTTTGTGTGTATGTATATATAAATGCATGTATATATATATGTGTGTGTGTGTGTATGTGTGTTTATGTGTCTGTGTTTGTCCCCCCACCATCGCTTGACAACCGATGCTGGTGTGTTTACGTCCCCGTAACTTAGCGGTTCGGCAAAAGAGACCGATAGAATAAGTACTAGTTTTTTCAGGCTCCTGCACATTTTATGTGGAAGAAGGACAGGATAAATATCTGGTCCTTCTTCCACTTCAAGAAATCACACCTTGCCTATGTTTTTCCTATAGCTGTCAATGTGCAGCTGTTCTTGAGGAACATCAGCCATGTTTATCTCACTGGTCTTGGAGAGCCTGCAAAAGCCACAGGTATAGACCCTCCCACAAAAACAAACCATTACGAAAACACATAAAAAACAGACTTCCACTACTTTCAACAAATAAATACACACACATTCCCACAAATATGCACACACACACCCACACACACACACACACACACACACATACACACATGTGGCTGTGTGGTTAAAGAGCTTGCTTTCCAGCCATGTGCTCTCAGGTTCAGTCCCACTGCATGACATCTTGGGCAAGTGTCTTCTAATATAGTCCCTAAAGTCTTGTGAGTGAATTTAATAGATGGAAACTGAAAGAAGCCCATTACGTATGTATTCAAATACATGTGTGTGTGTGTGTGTGTGCCTGTGTGTTTGTTTGTACCCTTGTCTTGACATTATATTATGGTTGTAAATGAGCGCCCCCATCATACAAGCAATGTTGTTCATTTTCAGTCTTCCATGAAAATTGTGTCTTGCCATGAGGAAATATTACCTTGCTTAGAAACAGATGGTGAGAGGAAAGGCATCTGACCTTAAAAAAATCAACAAACTTCACCTGGACCATATAAACATGGAAAAGTAGACTCCAAAATGACAACGATCAAGATAACGATGACAATGACTTAATATATAAACTTCATTATATTTAAACAGTATTTTATTATTCTTGAAAAACTTGGTTTTATTGATGAAGTGGAAACAGCTGTAATTTATAACATGAATTGAATTTATCATTTAATGATTAAATTATCTAATTATTCAATTTGTTGAAATATGGGAGTAGGAAAACAGCCAACAACTGATGAAGGGTCGTTCTTTGTGTTGTTTGTCTTGTTTTCCATTTGTGTCTTTCGTTGTTAAAAAAAATAGTTCATATTCCATGTACTCGTACTTCGTATTTTTTGTTGTACATGTTTCGTGATGTCCAGTGCCCACATATGCATATATATATACATATAGATGTAAATATGTACATATGCGTATGTATATATGCATATATATATATATATCTATAAATAATATGCGACAATTATTCAGTAGCCATGATAAAACTCTGAGTTTTGGATGTCAGGGCAGAAACCCACACCGCCATCTCTTCAGTTATCTGGCCATCGAAAAAATGCTATCTGTAATTTTCTCCAAAAGTTTCTTAAAGTATAGTTCCCTTGATGGTATAGGTATGCTTTTCATAGAATAATCGATGTAGTAGGCATCCATATTGAATTCTTCTGCGGGACAGAGTTCTCAACTGATTTCTGGCGATTTTCCAAAATAAGCTTTATAAGCCCTTACGGAAAAATAGCAGTGTATAGGAGGTAACTTATTGATAGAAAAGGTAAGACAACAAAAGAAAGAAAGAGATCTTGATATTATGTAAATAGAGGAATTTATCTGTAAATAATAGGTGACAATTATTTAGTAGCCATGATAAAACTCCGAGTTTCGGATGTCGGGGCGGAAACTCACACTGCCATCTCTTCAGTTATCTGGCCATCAAAAAAAGGCTATCCTCTATTTACATAATATTGAGGTCTCTTTCTTTCTTTTGTGGTCTTACCTTTTCTATCAATAAGTTACTTCCCGTAAACCGCTATTTTTCCGTAAGGGCTAATACAGCTTATTTTGGAAAATTACCAGAAATCGGTTGAGGACTCTGCCCTGCAGAAGAATTCAATATGTACGCTTACTACATCGATTATTCTATGAAAAGTATACCTATACCATCAAGGGAACTATACTCTAAGAAACTTTTGGAGAAAATTACAGATAGCATTTTTTCGATGGCCGGATAACTGAAGAGCTGACGGTGTGAGTTTCCACCCCAATATCCAAAACTCGGAGTTTTATCATAGCTGCCGAATAATTGTCACATATTATTTACAGATAAATTCCTCTATTTACATAATATCGAGGTCACTTTCTTTCTTTTGTTGTCTTACCTTTTCTATCAATATATATATATATATTTATGATTTAACCACTGATGTATATATATATATATATATATACATATATACACATATATATATCATCGTCATCATCATCATCATCATCATCCTTTAATGTCCATTTTCCGTGCTGGCATGGGATGGACGGTTTGACCAGAGCTGCACCAGGTTCCAGTCTGATTTAGCCTGGTTTCTACAGTTTGATGCCCTTCTAATGCCAACCACTTTACAGTGTGTACTGAGTGCTTTTAACATATCACCAATAGAGTGCTTTTATGTGGCACCAGCATAAACGCTTTTTACATGGCACTAGCACAGGACACTTGTAGGCCAGTCCTCCTCCCCAGAGGAGTGGCGTTAACACTTCTACTATGGAGGACTTGTCTTCTTGTGCGTATTTATTTGTATTTACATATATGTATAGAAGGAGGAGGGCCGTCTTTGGTCATAAATGACCATGGGATTGTACCTGAAAGTTCCCCTCTGAAGCACAAGTCTGGGCAAGGTTATTTATGGAGGGCCAGCAGTTGCCCGTGTATACCAGTCTCTCCTCTCCATGCCCCCGATGTCTCTCAGGGGAAAGGCAAAGGCTGATACAGCTTGGCACTAGTGACATCGCAACTCATTTCTACAGCTGAGAGAACTGGAGCAATGTGAAATAAAGTGTCTTGCTCAAGAATACAACAGAGAGCTCGGTTCAGGAATCAAACTCATCACCTCATGATTGTGAGCTCAATGCTTTAACCACTGATATATATATGTATGTATGTATTATGTATGTATGTATGTATGTAGGTATGTATGTATGTATGTATGTATGTATGTATGTATTTATGGATGTATGTATGTATGTGTGTGTATATGTATGTATATGTCAAACTAGAAGGGAATAAAGAAAAAACACTAATTTTATGTCTCAAGATATTCATAGATATGTATGCATAGGCACAGGTGCGGCTGCATGGTAAGAAGCTTGCTTCCCAACCACATGGTTCCAGGTTCAGTCCCACTGTGTGGCACCTTTGGCAAGTGTCTTCTAGTATAGCCTCGGGCTGACCAAAGCCTTGTGAGTGGATTTGATAAACGGAAACTGAAAGAATCCTATTGTGCATGTATACACACGCACACACACACACACACACACACATATGTATTTATGTGTGTGTCTTTGTGCCTGTGTTTGTCCACCCCCACCATAACTTGACAACCAATGTTGGTGTGTTTATGTCCCCATAACTTAGCAGTTCAGCAAAAGAGACTGATTTCTTTGACTAAAGGTGGTGCTCCAGCATGGCTGCAGTTAAATGACTGAAATGTGTAAAAGAGCATATATATGTGTGTAAGAGTAAATACCTTGTCATTGTCATCATTCTCATCGTTCTCTTTTTACATCAATAGATTTTCTTGCTTGGTCTAGCAATAGCATTTCTTGTATTTTATTACCTTTCCATTGCAAATTTTTCTGTTGTTGTTCAGATGTTAGCATAAGCTGAAATCAGACCCAAAATCAATTCTCTCCTTGGTTACTGCACAAATTAGTAAGGTCAGATTTATCTTAGTCAACTTTGATTTACCTGGTATTTCCTGGCCTCTTATCTTTTATATGGCATTTATTATTTTCATTATTTTTTTCTTTTGATTATCAAGGGTTTATTGTCTAGTCTCAGTATGGCTGAATGGTTAAGTAATTCACTTTGAAACCCCAAGATCTTGGGTTCAATCTCAGCCTGTGATATTTTGGGCAAAAGCTATTTTCTCAAACTTGGGTCAATTAATATCTTGTGAGTGAAATTAGGAAGACACAGATTATATAGAAGACTCTCAGGTAGCTTGCACCTGAATTTAAAAATATACAATGTTGTCACATCTGTGCCATGCTGATTTGGATGGAGAACTATTCTTTTACTCTTTTACTCTTTTACTTGTTTCAGTCATTTGACTGCGGCCATGCTGGAGTACTGCCTTTTAGTCGAGCAAATCGACCCCGGGACTTATTCTTTGTAAGCCTAGTACTTATTCTATCGGTTTCTTTTGCCGAACCGCTAAGTGACGGGGACATAAACACACCAGCATCGGTTGTCAAGCAATGCTAGGGGGACAAACACAGACACACAAACACAGACACACATATATATATACATATATACGACGGGCTTCTCTCAGTTTCCATCTACCATTTGCCCAAGATGCCACGCAGTGGGACTGAACCCGGAACTATGTGGTTGGTGAGCAAGCTACTTACCACACAGCCACTCCTGCATCTATGTTTACCTTTTTATTGGAGGAAGCAGATATATCTGCTCAAAATTTCATTACCTTTGGCTGTGGAAAGCAGTCTTATATTCCAATATACTTTTTGTTGCAGAATGTCTTATTTGAAAATGTTTTCTGTTGAAATATGTCTAACCCTTTCATTACCATATTTTTCTACTTTAGTTTCAATAAATTTCGAAAATAATGAAGAATTATAGGTGCAGGCATGGCTGTGTAGTTTCTTAACCACATAGTGCCAGGTTCAGTTCCACTACATGGCACATTGGGCAAGTGTCTTCTGTTATAGCCTCAAGCTAACCAAAGCCTTGTCTATGAAGCTGTAACAGCAGCAGCAATGAAATGGCACACATGCACGCATGCTCTCTCTCTCTCACACAGAAATATGTTGCAGCAAGGGGAAATGTTACAACATTAGCCAGCTATGTATGCCAATTAAAAGAAAAGGGAATGCCATACAAAATTAAATGGCAGCTGTTAGAACAGCCCGGGCCATATTTCAACAGAAGCAGATGGCGCAAACTTTACTTAGCCAAGAGGACAATAAACCTAAAACATTCACACAATATGAATACCTTCTTGAATTAAAAAATAAGAAATTTTTAGCTGATGCCTTCATGAAAGAAAATTTATTTTCAAAATGTGGCCTTCTATGTTTTCAGACTAGAGAACAGAAAAAATATATGCTGACTAACTCATTTTAGCCACAGCTGGAATCGTACAAGGGAAAGTAACTCTTCTTAACATCTCAGAAAGGTTTCTTTTTGTTTTGGATTTTTTCACCACTAAACTGACCAAGACTGTATATTTACCTCCATTAGTAAGGAAACTATGTGCTTTTGGCCAGGAGGTCTGGTGAGCTGCTTATATTGCTAAGTGTAATAGTATATGAGAAACCAATGATATCTTTCTCACCAGTTATGTTCCATAATCAAGGATATACTACTTGAGTACATAACATTTATATATATCTATAATTTAGGACAATCAGTAAGTTGTCATAATTGTACTCGGAGTTTCAAATGCCAGAGCATATGTTTGTGTGTATGGGCATGTACATATACATGTTTGTGTGAGTGTGTATGTATGTAGACATTATGAATGCAGGAGGTTTTATGTCTATGCATTGTGAGAATATGGTTGCATGTATTTTTTATCTTTTATATTTTTTCCTACCTATTAGAGTAGCTTCCCTTTTATTCAACGTTTTTTTTTTTTATAGCGTCTATTGCCATTAATAGCCAATGAGAATGCATCATAGTTCTTAGCTTTGGCATTTGAAACACCGAGTACTATTATGACAACTTACTGATTATCCTAAACTATACATATATAAATATCCTCTATTTACTTAATACTGAGGTCTCATTCTTTTGTTGTCACTTTTTTATTGTTGTTATTATTATTATTATTATTATTATTATTATTATTATTATAATATATATATATATATATATATATATATATATATATATATATATATATATATATATATATATATATATATATATATATATATATATACATATACATATATATATGTCCAAATTGAGGGAGTGGGACAGGTGTAATCCATGCTACATATGTTTCCTAGCTAGCTGACCCTCTGAAGTAATAATTACTCAATGAGAGGTACTCAGTTAGCTACTCACGAGACTGAAGGTTACATTGTCATTTGTGAATCCCAAGTTACTGTATATACTTGGCTATCAGTCACACTTTTTTTCCTTGAAATTTTCGCCTAAAGTTGGGGGTGTGACTTATAAGTGCATCCTATAAAAAAAATCTTCAGATATTTTCTAGGTAGAAGCCATGTCTGAAGTTCCAGCACTTGGAATAACCAAAAAGGATAAAATTTTACGTTATAAATAACGGTTTCTAAAATGCATGAACTTAATGGGATAACAGTTGTTGTAAGTCATCTTCAGCTTACTGAAAGCTTGTTTACTAAACAACAACTATGTTGGCGTGATTCCTAATTGAACTTTGCTCTCCAGCATCAAAAAAATCGCTGTGACTTATAGTTGGGTCAATGATAAAAATCCGATTTGAATCTTGTAAGTCGGGGGCGTCTTATAGGCGAGGGTGTTTTATAGTTGAGTATATACGGTAACTCACCAAAGATGTAATTTAAAATTTAAAATTACATCTTTGTAATTTGAATTTATGTAATTTGAAAAATTACACCTTTGTAATGTAACCTTCATATGACTAAGATATCTTCAGCCTGATAAATACGTAGCTGAGTACCCCTCTTTAAGTAATTATTACATCAAAGGATCTGCTACCTAGGAAATATGTGTAACCTGGATTTTACCTGTTCCACTCTCTCATTTTGGACTTTTATTTGCATTCATAGCACCTCTAGTTGCTTACTGTGAGCTATATAAACATTTTCTTCAGCTTATTGAACTTCAATATGAGAAAAGCCAATAACCTTTGATGCCAGTAAATAATTATTGTTCCTGAATGTTTCTTTTTATACATACCACAGACTGCTTGAAGCTTACAAACTTCCTACATTTAGATCCTTTCATCTTACAATCACTCCCCCCCCCCACACACATACAGGCATGCATGGAAAAAGGCCTATCTATCTATCTATCTATCTATCTATCTATCTATCTATCTATCTATATCTATCTATCTATCCATCTATCTATCTATCTATCTACCTACCTACTTGTCTGTCTGTCTATCTGTATATCTGTCTGTCTGTCTGTCTATCTATCTATCTATCTATCTATCTATATGTATATGATGGGGTATGCATCTGTGTGTATGTGTGATTTCATATGTTTCTAAGAGTTTTGCTATATTTCTATATCCACCTCTTTTATTTATTCTACTATTTAGATTGTAATTTTTACTTTGTTCTCCTTTTACCTATGATATTTTATGACTCTATAAATGCTATCTAATTCTGTTTCCAATACTTTGATAGATTAATGGTACAACCTTTTCAATATAAGTAGTTTTAAAGCGCTTTTTATGTAACCCTTTATACTGAAAACAGACTATGTATCTGCCATTTATCACAATATCTCTCTTAAAACCACTGGACAACTATAAATATCTATCATTATACACAGTTTCTCACTTTCCATAACACTTGTGATGAAATGAGGTGCAATGGAAAATTACATAAAAGTAATTTTATGCACTCATTATGTAATTATCACTGAAACACATGTAAAGATGTCATAAGTAAATAATTTCATTTTGTATTCTTCTGTTTGTACTATTATACATACATACATTTTAGGATAAACACTTGTGTACTGAGGGTGTTGCTGTACTCCATCTCCGACTGCAAGACTTGATGTCTCATAAGTCAGTGAAGCAGCTCCGTAGCTGTTTTGGCCTCTTCCATCACAAGACTCACCCACTGGTGTAGGTAACGGTAAGAGATTGTGACTCTTGGCCAGATGTTTCTACCATCCGCATTGTTCAGTTCTATATTTAAGAGATGAGGAATTATGTACATTATTTACATTATTTACATTTGATGGATATTTGTCTTCATCTTGTTTGTTGTTAACACAACGTTTCAGCTGATATAACCTCCAGCCTTCATCAGATGTCTTGGAGAAATTTCAAACCTGGATTCTCATCCCTAAGGTATTTTTCGATGTTATTATTATTATTATTATTATTATTATTATTATTATTAGTCAGGTCACTGCCTGGAATCGAACTCAGAATCTTGGGGTTAGTAGCTCGCGCTCTTAACCACTACGCCATATGCCTTTCTTGCTGCACTTCTTGTCTTCTCTCTTTCGAGTCAAATATAATGGCTAGCTTTCTCATTCATCCATCCATCCATCCATCCATCCATCCATCCATACATACATACATACATAGAAACTGATGTGGATTCTCCAAATCCAATCTATTAGTGGCACAGTGAAGAATTGTAAGACATTCCAAAAATTCTCCACCTGAGATTCTTTTATGAATAGATGCATACACTTGGGTGTATACATCAACAGTTCAACCAGCATGCTAACTCAATCACATATTTACAAACACCAGGAACTCTCTGAACTCAAAAAGTCTTGTTGCTTTGTTAGCAACTCGCTTGAACTCTCTCAAGAACTTAAATTAAACTCAACGAAAAATCATACGTACATACATACATACGTATGTACATATGTACATATATGTATATACATACATATATACATATATACATATGTACATATATATGTGTGTGTGTAATAGTTAATTTTAGTGCCCCTGGACTGGCTCTTGTGCGGGTGGCACATAAAATACACCATTTTGAGCGTGGCCGTTGCCAGTACCGCCTGACTGGCCTTCGTGCTGGTGGCACGTAAAAGCACCTACACTCTCTGAGTGGTTGGCGTTAGGAAGGGCATCCAGCTGTAGAAACTCTGCCAAATCAGATTGGAGCCTGGTGTAGCCATCTGGTTTCACCAGTCCTCAGTCAAATCGTCCAACCCATGCTAGCATGGAAAGCGGACGTTAAACGATGATGATGAAATTAACTAGTGAAAAAATATCAATAAAACTGAATAATAAAATATTGTGCAGATGTATGATAAAACTATATGTACATAGTCACAGTCCAATCACTGAAGCAAGTAAATGAATAGAGGAACAGCAGAATGCATGTGAATATATATATGTTAAAACACATACTGTAATATCCAGAAACAATTTTACAGCTGGAATCTGAATAAATTAACAGCATTGGCAGATCAGCAGCAGTAATGAAATTAATTGAATTCAGAAACAACTCAGTTACAAAATATGTTTGTGTTTCATATTTTTCCATCATTAAATTGTGTAAGCTTACAATGACATTTGAAATATTTCTTTGTTTATTTGTAAGCTGTTCACATGCCCCCCCTCTCTGTCTTTGTCTCTTTAACACAGATATTTGCTGACATACACATGTGCATACATCTACACACACACACACACACACATTATATGTGTCGATCACATGAAATGGAAGATATTTCAAGGTTAGAGACCTTCTTATTACATAAGACTATTAAAGTAGGTAGAGAAGAAATTATGTTAGAATTCTGAGACATTTGAAAAGTAAAAGAATATAGATAAGAGCAAGATCCATTGATATGTGTATCTCTTCTCTACATATGTATGTATGTATGTATGTATGTATGTATGTATGTATATATGGTTGCTCTTCTGTGCTACTGGTACGATGTAGTCCAGTACAACCTGTTCCATGGTTGGGTCATCGGCAACTAAACTGGCAACCCCACCAGGCTTGCTTGGTGAGGTGGGTGCTTGTTGAACACCCTGCGGGACAAAACATAAGACCCATCAAAGGGTGGAGGAACTACAAAGTAGTCAACGGTCATTCAACTACATGTGTTTATGGAGTGTTTGTGTGTGTGTGTTGTATATATTGCATTTTAAGCTGTGTGTGTGTGTGTGTGCGTGTTTGGTAAATGCTGTATTTCAGCATGTGTATGTACATATTTTATATTGTGTGTTTAAACTGTATATATTGTATGTCAATCTTATTTTAAAATTTACTCAGTTTTTATCCCAATTTTTAATTTGTATTTATTTCTCTCATTTTAATTTTTTTTTTTATAAATAGATGAGGGGTGGATAGAGTTCCTCTGTTTACCCAAGCCAATGGCGAAGGCAGTCTACCTTTCATAACAAAACATACACATACACACATTCATACATACATACATACTTATACATGCACAGACAGAAATGAGGGTGTTAGTATACATATATTCATAATGCAACATACAAGAAAGCATAAGTGTAAATAGAAGATTAATAACTATATTTCAGTTTGTTTGCAATCAGAGCAGTTATTGGCATTCATTACACCATTGCTATAACTTGGCCAATTTGTTTTTAAACCCTATTATTGTTAATAAATCCATAAATATTAGGGAGTTCACTCAGGTTTGGACTCCTTTATGATATATGAGTATTATCAAAACAACTTTAAAAAATAACTATTGTGGGAATATATTATAGTTCAATATGTGTCAGTGCCGATGGACTGGATCCTGTGCAGGTGGCACGTAGAATACACCATTTCGAGCGTGGCCATCGCCAGTACCGCCTGACTGGCCCTCGTGCCGGTGGCACGTAAAAGCACCCACTACACTCTCGGAGTGGTTGGCATTAGGAAGGGCATCCAGCTGTAGAAACTCTGCCAAATCAGATTGGAGCCTGGTGTCGCCTCCTGGTCCACCATTTCTCAGTCAAATCGTCCAACCCATGCTAGCATGGAAAGCGGACGTTAAACGACGATGATGATGTTATAATGCTTTATTTTTGAAAGCAAAATTTTCCTGTCTTTTACAAGAGATTTTTCAGCATAAAAAAAAACAAAAAAAACAAACTGTGTTCTACAGCAGCCAATGTTACTTAGCATTGTCTCAGAACTGCATATACTGTGGGTGAAACTTTGGGGCCCATTAGTTGAATTATCAAATTGATTTAGTTTTTATTGACTCTAAAATCAATGTAATTCATGATGCAACAAGGGTCTTTGTTAAATTTCAATTCTTTGAGGCTTTTGCAAGCATTGTAGATGGTGCTGACTGTTGATTCAATTTTCAAAATCACCTCTTTCAACTGCAGATAGTTTGAACAGATTTGGACAAGGTTAGTCCTGACTTCAGGATTTTGCACCGGTTCTTTTGCTCTCTGCACCGTAATGCTTTTGTCCTCAAAACTCTCTAGAATTTTTGTAACTTCTGCTAGTTTCTTGACATAGTAATTGCAGGCATCCAACCAGTGACCTCACCTAATCACAAATGGCTGAGCTGAGGAGTTGATTGTTTTGAATTGCTCTCGATAGAGTTCGTTTTTTACAGTAGCAACCTCGATGGTGGCAATCAGATAACTGACTGAACGATAGAAAGCCTTTATTTTTAGAGCATAGTTGTGCAGTAGTTTGGAGAAGCAGGTTACATGGAAGAGCTTAGGGTACATAACATGCAACGTTTATCCAGCAGTTACCATATACCAAGCAGCATCAGACAATAAGAGGAGAACATTTTCTCTTGGAACTGTCATACTTTTTAGCAAATCATTGATGATCTGAGCAGTGACTGTGGCAGTTAAAGCTGATTTGAGTGTTAAACATTCTATTACTAGCGTGTTTTGCTGATTTTTAGCTGAATCAGCGAGTACATTAACAATTTTTTTGTCATCGATCTCACTTTCATCAACAATTAAAAATACATTTTGATCATCCAGGTAGCTCTTGCAATTTTCAGCCATGGTTGCACTAAGCATGTAGATCGAAATGGTAATGGCTTATTGATAGAATCAAAGAGACTTCTCATACTTGGATTAGTGTGCTTGTGCAAAACCTTAAGAAACACTTTGGTCACTATTGTACCCCAAGATTTATTGCTTTCAATAAATTTAAATGATTTGATTGGTGACTGTTCAGTTTTTGTAGTCTTTTAAAGATAGTTTTGATGTTTTTTGCTCATTGTATGTGACTCAACAAAATTCCTTTGACATCACATTTGACATCAATGAGGTACAGTCTGCAGTATAATTGGTTATTGTGACTCAATACAAATTCTTTAGAGAATTTTTCTATAAATTCAAGAGCCGTGTCTTCTGACTTGTTTTTGGCTTTGGCATCTGTGTTAAAAACAAGAAAATCATAATAATCAAAATTAGAATTACTTGGAACAGGAAAAAGTAGTGCAATAAGAGAACTCTACACTTAACTTCAAAAAGACCTAGCAATGCAACAGTTAAAGAAAATGTTTCAATTCAATTAACCTTAGATAAAAATTTGCATAATTGTTAACAACAAAATTAAATGTTACATAAAAAAATATATATCGTAATATTATTGAGAAACAACTAGCACACTGTATATTTAGTGAAAAAAAATAGCAAGGAAAAGAACTTACTTTCGATAGTAAATTTAAAATTCCAAAATAACAGGCACAAAGAATTAAAACTGTAAGTAAATTCACTTACAAGTGGATGGTGATAAATAATTCTATTCTTAAAGAGGCCTGTTTCATGAATCGGAAAAAAAGATGCAGATGATCAATATTCTTTTCTACTCTAGGCACAAGGGCCGAAATTTTGGGGAAGGGGACAAGTCAATTAGACCAACCCCAGTACACACAACTGGTACCCATTTTATCGACCCCGAAAGGATGAAATGCAAAGATGAACTCGGCGGAATGTAAAGACAGACGAAATACCGCTAAGCATTTCACCTGGCGTGCTAATGTTTTTGTTACCTCTCCGCCTTAAATAGAATGTAAACATTCTTCTCTACTCTAGGCACAAGGCCCACAGATAATCAATATTAGCAGTTGGTATCGATCACCAATAACTAATATAGGTAAAAGTAGTTTGAAGTCAGAAATTTATCATACAGAAATACTATTCAGACATGCTAGATTTTTGTTTGTGTTCAAATGACTGGACACACACATGGTGTCATATAATTTCCAGCATAAGAGGGTAGGATAGCCTATAGGGAGTGCTAAAAATAGCTCTGAAGTGGTAGTCCAATACAACAGCTTTACTAAAAACTAGCAGAAATATATATCAAGTTTAGGTTTAATCAATACGTAAAAAATACATATCAACGAAGTCATTTATTCTTTTTAATATCTAAAAAAATTCTTTTTAATAAAACTTCATTTTTAAACCTTATTTTAACTTTGTTAACTTCAAAAAGTGATTAATTACGATGACCAATCGTAAAAAAAGTTTATCTTTGGCTGTAACCTTGAAATGAACGTATCAGATCATCCCTTAAGTACTGTCCGATTTTACCTTTTTTAAAATTGAATGAAATTTAAAAGTATTTTAGAATGTCTAATGGAATTAAAAATTACTTTTATTTGTGAACATTTAAACTAATTAAATATTATTTTACAGAATAATTAGAATTAAAATTTCTTTGATTAAAACCCTTTCTAACATGGAATTATCCAAAGAGCATTTGAGGCCCATAATGCTTTATGAGTACAAAAACGGAAACTCTGCAGCCGAAGCGACTCAAAACATACTCAGTTTATGGGAAAGAATGCTTGAATGAAAG
>NC_068983.1:73746993-73748806 GCF_001194135.2 Octopus bimaculoides
ACTGTCAGCAATTAGAGCATTTGAACCAAGCTTTGAAGAAAAAAAGACCCGCTTTAGTGAATCGAAAAGGAGTGATGTTTCATCAGGATAATGCATGACTCCACACTGCAAAGATCACATCACAGAAGATCGAAGAGCTTGGTTGGGAAAAAATTCCTCATCCACCTTCTTCTCTCGACCTTGCTCCTTCAGACTACCATTTGTTTCGTAGCTTACAGAATCATTTGGGGGACATAACTTTCGCAAGCTAGGAGGTCGAAACTGACATTTCAGAGTTCTTCGCTTTGAAAGCAAAAGAGTTTTACATTGAAGGGATTAAAAAGCTTGTAAATAGATGGAAGGAAGTCATAGGTAATCGGGGAAAGTACATTGATAGGCGCAGGAGTAGCTGTGTGGTAAGTAGCTTGTTTAGACATTTGTGTGTTCCTTGAGTTAAAAGTTGAAATATGTGGAATAGCATTTTTTCTTTCTTTTTTGTACTTGGATGTTACTTTGATTGGCTTCCTGAGTTCCAAATTCTATCAGCTTTGTGGGATATTTTCTTATAAGTATTTTTCCATTTCGTCTAGTCTTCGGTCTTTTGTTCAAGAGTTTTACGCAATTGTACAGAATCGTTTTGCTGGAGTGAATGGAATATACCTTTGAGTATTTCGGGGGACATTATGTATTAAGGTTGTATTGTCACGAGTTGGTGGGCTTAAACTATATGTCCGTTCCTAGTATTGTATTTCAGTTTGTTATTAGAATGTGAAGGTTTATGTTTATGAGATTTTGAACTTTGTTTCAACCTGTCAATACTTTCCCTCCATAAAATGAAACAATCGTCTAGAAATCTCTTCCAGTTGTCTTTCAAGCAGCTATTCGACTCCATAAATACCGGAAGATTTTTTGTAGGTTCTTGGTTCACGGCATCCCATGATTAAGTTGACATGATGGAACAAATTTCGTTCCCATCGTTGTTCTTTGCTCCTGATTTTGGTGAAAGGCAGTGATACCAAATATGAAATAATTGTTTTCTAAAGTGAATTGGGGGCTATCTACAATAAATTTTCTGTCTATGCATTTTGGTATTTCGTAAGAAAGTGAATGTAGACAATATTTTATTGCTTCGATTCCATAATCGGTAGGAACGCTGTTGTACAGTTTTACATCATGTATGACAATATAGGTATTTTCGTTTACTGTATTAGGTAGATGGTTGAGTATATCAAAACCATCTCGTCTAAAGTTCTTTATGCATTTGAGGAAAGGTTTCAGCAGAATGTCTAGGAAATCACTTAAGTCATGTGTTTCACACGATGAGCCTGCTGCATTGGGTCGCAATTTTAGATCTGATGGTTGCGGGATGTTCACACAATTTGTTTATGTTCCTTCATATGTTTCATTCATTAGTTTATTCTTATTATTTGAGGTAGTTCATAGAAGTTGCTTGTTATATATTTGAAGTTTGTTGGGTGGTCCAGCTCTTTATAAGTTAAAGAATTTCGGTTTGGAAGTAATAATTTTCATAATTATCTTCACAGTAAATATTATCTTGTAACATACTCAATACCATATTCTTGTAATAACCTGTACCCACATTAACAACTGAACCTTCTTTATCAGTTTCTTCGATGACTATATACTTTTCATATTATAAATCTGTTAAGTGGGTACATTGTTGTCTACTAAAGTTAGATTTTATTTGCTGTTTTCCGTTTTTCTATGAAAGTTTGATTATGCTCGCAGAATTAATCGAGAGCCGCATTACTTGTGCACGCGCACAAACACACACACACACACATACACACACACACACACACACACACACACA
>NC_068983.1:73748929-73752636 GCF_001194135.2 Octopus bimaculoides
ACACACACACACACACACACACAGAGAAAACTAGTTGGAATTTAGTTGGGGTTATCTGAAGTAATGTTGATGGAAAATAAAGGGAAGGAACAAATTTTGAATACACGCCAACAAAGGAAGTATGTGCGTAATGACCTTGGGGGTAAAACTTCCGAGGCATTTAGATGGCTCTCTGACTACTTATATCTTCGGCCAGCATTAAGTGAGAGAGACAGGTTTTGTGAATCCTTATTCTATACAACTGTCCACCATGACTGATTGAATATAGGCAGAGGAACGTATCACAGAAATGAAAGAAGTGCATTTATATACAAGAGGAAAACTCGTGTCTTTCTAAAACAATAAAAATTTCTCTAAATTACTTTAAAAGGAGAGGTATAAAGTTAGAAACTTTTAAAAATATCTAGGAATGGTTATATATGTACAATGTATACACATGCGCGCATGTATTAAGTTAGAAAACTTTAAATACCTAGAAGCGATTATGTATATATTATGTATGTATTTTATTATACACACACACATATACAAATATGCATACATGCGTGTACACACATTCACACACACGCGCATACTCATACACACATGTGCCTCACTGAATATTACCTTCAGTTACATCATCAAAACTCGTCCAATTAGCATTCCACCTCATTATACAGCACATGCCTCTCTCATACAATTCTAGTTGCATATTTTTTTGTTAATCTCAGAACGTGACACCAAGCTTTACATCACAAACCAACCTGCCAGTTCTAACTCACATATAAAATCCGTAGAAGAAATCCACTACCTTGAAATACATACGAACAGAAATATCATCAAACCCTCTCGCATGTAAACCACTTTCCCACACTCTTCGAGATTTCTGAATAAAATAAATACAACCTCCGTTTTAAAAGGATCTCACATGACTATGATTGATACTACAATGATTGTAAACCATCGACCTTTTCAATATCCCTTTTTTTTTTACTGAGGTTACATACCGTGAATATTATACTTTTAAATAACACTTTCACGTTATGCATTCTGACTTAACACGAAGGAAAAAATCTAGGAAAATGAAAGTATAAAAATAGAAAAAATTGTAGGTAGAATCCTCTCTTAAAATTATAGCCATACTCTCCAGAGTACATTGCCAAAAGCTGTTTCTCCCCAAGACTTTGAACTTTATTAAGAGACTCAGGTTGAAAGCTTGTTATTTTGGAAATAGTGACAGCAAAACTATATATAAACTCAAAGATAACTTCAGATCAACAAAATATTCACTCTTTAACATACTTTTCGCTAAATTCAAACAAACTTTCTTCCAAGCATTTAAAAACATACCTACACAAACAATTTCCAGATGAAAAAAAAAAACAAAACGACAACTAAGAACAGACCATCATTACATTCTAGAATCAAGGAATTCACGTGCACTCAGACAAAACAAAAGTATTGTACGAATCAAACCTAGCAATTTGTCCCAAATCACCGACTCTATTTCCAACTCATAAACGGAAACTCGTCGCAAAACTCTTATTGATATGAACACGGAAGTCGTACAAATTATCACAAATCTATCTATGAATGGTATAGTAGGAATTCGTGTACAAAAGAACTCAATCATTACATTTAAAGGCCGCAAACCTAACATCCATACTAACTGGTTATCATTGCTAATCGATCCGACTAATTTCTCCAACTAGGTAAAGAAAGAAAACTTTAGACTGTATATCTATTAGGAAAAAATCACACCTCACAATTTATATACAACCCCGCCACAAATGCGGTATTAAAATTGTTCAAGATCATACAAAAGAAAGACAACCATACATTCACATTGCAATTTTACCAACTACTACACTTCTGTTATCAAGAACCTTTTAGAAACGCTTCCCTACACTACCAATTCTCTCCCATCTGCAATAAAACTGAAAACAGCACCCTACACTCAATGAAAATATTACTCTCATTCAACAACGACATATTTCAATAAAAAATAAACTCTAACGAACTCTTTAACATCAACAGGAGAGCGTTCGATTCCACTATGGTAAGGGACCTGGTTGGCTTATTTCTTTCCCACAAAACACACTCTAAATACACTCCAATCAACGGAGGCATCTACAGTAATGATGACTTTTTGATCCTAAATACTAAAGAATTGAACAGGTTAAGGAAAGATATTTCCTTCCAAACATTTCTGCTTTATCGTTATAGCAAACATTACTTGTTTCAGTCATTTGACTGCGGCCATGCTGGAGCACCGCCTTTAGTAGAACAAATCGAACCCAGGACTTATTCTTTGAAAGCCTAGTACTTATTCTATCGTACTCTTTTATGGGGACGTAAACACACCAGCATCGGTTGTCAAGCGATGGTGGGGACAAACACACACACACACACACACACACACACACACACACACACACACACACACACACACACACACACACACACACATACGACGGGCTTTTTTTTTAGTTTCCGTCAACTAAATCTACTCACAAGGATTTAGTCGGCCTGAGGCTATAGTAGAAGACACTTGCCCAAGGTGCCACGCAACTTCTTATCACACAGCCACTCCTGCGCCTATTTCATGAATGAGGAAAGAAAATGTGCGTATATATATATATATATATATATATATACACACACATTTTCTTTCCTCATTCCTTTCTGTCGAAGAGTGTATGATCGAAACGTCAAAGACTTTTCCATTTTCACTGAGCGTGAAACTGATACTTGTTTGTTGTTCCTTCACCATTTTTTTTGTTTTTGTACATTTTGAACTATATATATATATATATATATATATATATATATATGCCTGTACATACATACATATATACGCACGTGCACACACACACACACACACACACACACATACACACACAAGCACACACACGCACACAGCCACTCACATGCACACACATATCAAACACTCATAATTTTCTTTGGATAAAGTAACTTTCGTGGATGTGGTATAAGGTTTTCATTCGAATCTGTAGTTCTTAACATTGCTGTGAAGAATCCATTTCCCATCTCAAGACATGATCAGTTTTGTAGATAGTGTTCTGTGGTTATTGTGCATGCGGCGATTCATAACAGTCAAACCTTTGGTGACTATTTACCGCTGAAAAAGCATGAGAAATCCCTTTCGCTTATTTTGAAACCTATCCTAGCTTCTTCAAACGATTATCAATGACTACAATGCTAGCATTAAATTCAGTGGAAAGCTATCTCCCTAGTACAGCAAGAATCCTTGCAACTATTGCATTATCTAATTCGGAAGGAAGTACTGATCTAAATTCATCAAATAAGTTGAAATTGTCACACCTGAATTTTCCTTCTGTAAGTCCTTTCATTCACTGTATCTTGATCATAAGTCTTTTGAACATTTTTGTATGATTCGCTTGAATTAGAAATTCGATGAAACTCATAAAGCATAAAGTGACAAATATTCTCTTTGCTTGGTTCCATGGTGGGTTCTTCATATAGAAAATTATATTAAAATACGGTTGTTGCTCTGCGGAAGCTCTTCATGAAATGATTATGCATCAACGAATACTACCAATATTTACTGTGTTGAGAAATAAAAGATAGAAAAACAACACGCAAAAATCCGAAAAAAAAAATAAAGAAGGTTTCAATAGGCTCAACTTCGTAATCTATACACCCTGATACATATATATATATATATATATATATATATATATATA
>NC_068983.1:73752890-73753965 GCF_001194135.2 Octopus bimaculoides
TATATATATATATATATATATATATATATATATATATGCATATATACAGGATGTCACCAACAGTAAACAACATGAAATACGAAAACAAATGAGTTAAATACACAAACAACGAGAGAGAAAATGGAAATCAGTATATACACACACACAGAGAAACATACATACATATATATATATACATATATACATACATACATACACGCACATACACACACATATATATACACACATACAAGAACATAGCTTCTGTAATAAACTTCTTTGTGTGTGCGTGTATGTGTGTGTGTGCGTGTGCGTGTATGAGTGGGTGGATGTTTATTTTATCATTCCAGTTCGCCAGTGCAGTGCCAATAACCAGTTGCTAGAATTCAATATATTTCCTCTCTCTCACTCTGTGCATATCTATCTATCTATCTATCTATCTATCTATCTATCCAACCATCCATACATACATAATACATACATACATACATACATACATACATAAACATATTTATCTACATATATGCAGATGTGTGCATATATATATTCTTAATTCTATGCCGGTGACATTCCTGTTTGTGCATGTATCCCGTATACTTACCTGTATATTTGTATATGTCTATATATATCCATAAGTGTCTATGCATCTATTTGTGTACATGTATATGTGCACTCGGTTATCCATACCTAAACTTATGCCCGGATCAACCGATATACGAAGGGGTATTCAAAAGAAACCAGAAATTTGCAATGTTATTTTATTCATTTAGTTTTACATGTTAACACTTTTATCGCCTTCAAAGTATTCTCCATTTGAAGCAATGCATCGGTTCAGACTCATTGGCCACTGTTCGTAGCAGTGCTGGAACTCTTGCGAAGTGATGCCTTTTAGCACCTCCGTCGTTTTGTTTCTTCACCGGCTTCCGTAGTACCAGCTTTGATTACCAGTGTTGACCTTCGAAAACGGGTCCCAATCAATTTCCAACTGTTCTTTCAGTTCACGACACGCATTCAGTCGCAACTGCTTTTGATCTTCTGTGAGCAAGCGAGGCGTAAATTTTGCTGTAACTCTTTTCATTCGCAATTCCTCGCTCAA
>NC_068983.1:73755638-73757157 GCF_001194135.2 Octopus bimaculoides
CCTACCTACCTACCTGTCCATGCTGGTCACAATGAGATCATAAAGTATAACCAAGGCGCCGCAGGTTTCTCTTTTCAGCCGAAGCCAGCTGGACAGAGGAGACGGTTAAAAGCCAGACGGCACCACAATCTTCCTAATCCACGTTGGTAGACCCCTCACCTAGGATGCCTCGTGCTGCAACACTTTCTCCAACTGCAACCAGGTTTGTTCGGCTGCTAGCCCGGGTTCGAATTTTTTCCCCCCGAGAGTTCCGGACCCCGGTAATGAACTCATTCGCATACAGCCAATCAGAGCTTACCTTGACCTTGTTGTCAAGTTAACAAACACACTCTACCAAGTAAACTCAAGACGAAGAACAGTGTTGTATGTCGACCAATCGCCAAGTTATGCCTGATTTTAGAAGGAGACAAATAATTAGATTTGCATTTATACCAATTATCGGATTTTGTTAGGGCCCCATATGGTAAAGATGTGGATGGGAAAAATGTGGGTAGAGGGTGATGTGTTAGCAACCCTGTCCCCTTACTGTTTTATAAAGTAAACAGCAACACAAAAAACTACGCAGAGGCAGCCATGGTTGAAACAAGAACAGGAATAACAAGCATTATTAAAAGAGAAAAGAAGCATGGTCATTCCTTAACCAAGTGACCTTATCTTATCTCCCATCACTTGTCATACGTTCATAAACTAATTTGATAGTTTAATCTCTGATTGGCTATATGCAAATGAGTTCATAACTGGGGTCCGGAACTCTCGTGGGAAAAAAATTTCGCAGCCTGGGCTTCGATGCTCCTCAAGCCGAGAAGGGCAAATTGTCAAAGCATTGGCCGCTCCCTGACAAATTTGTGGTCGAGCCTGTGGCAGTGGAGACGTCCAGCGTTCTTGACCTACGGGCTAAAGCCCTGCTTACTGCTATCGGGGCAGAGATGGCTATTTGCAAGAGCGAGCTCCGTAAGTCGGAATGGCTGTTACAGCACGTCTCTCTCGCTATCCTCTAGGGCAACGCCTTTTCTATTTTGTCCACGGGGACCATGAGGCGGACAGACAAGTCTCTTTATATACATACCTATATATATCTTAAGTAGCTCTGTTTATGTAGCTGTATCTACATCTATGCATATGGTAGTTTGTGGATATATATTCACACACAGTGGAGGGCATTGTGAGTGTTTATTGAGCGAAAACACCTAAGAGCTCCACGAGGCTCCAGCAGAGGATGATGGCGAACCCTGCTGTACTCTTCCACCACAACTTTCTCTCACTCTTTCTTCCTGTTTCTGTTGTACCTGTATTTCAAAAGGCCAGCCTTGTCACACTCTGTGTCACGCTGAATCTTCCCCGAGAACTACGCTATGGGTACACGTATCTGTGGAGTGCTCAGCCACTTGCACGTTAACTTCACGAGCAGGCTGTTCCGTTGATCGGATCAACTGGAACCCTCGTCGTCGTAAACGACGGAGTGCCAACAAACATTCACACACAGACGCCCGCACGCACACTCGCACGCACACACACACGC
>NC_068983.1:73757202-73758777 GCF_001194135.2 Octopus bimaculoides
ACACACACACACACACACATATGTGTGCATACCTCCCAGTCATCTTTTCCATGTTTGATCTCTCAGCCACTCTGTTATAGCCGAGCCATGACCCCTGCCAACCGCTTTCCTCTTCCATCCCCCGCAGTCTAAGTTATCTTCTTAAAAAACATTTAAAATCCAAATTACAATTTGCCTTTACAAAACAACTAAATATTATACTTCTACACATAAAAAAACAGTTGTTTATGCATCAATGCTTATCTATCTCTTTCACTGTAATTCAAAGCCAGTTTAATTAACATTCCGTTACATCCATTCAAAAAAAAAAAAAAAAAAAAAATCCCGACATTTTAACTTCTCCCACATATTCTATTTATATGCTTTTTTAAAAATTAATTACAAAACCAAACGCCCAATTTTAGAATACCACACCCACCTGCCAGGTCACACCTACACACGTCCGATGCGGAAATCACCACTTTCGAATATTTACAAATATAAAATAAAAATGAGTTGTCCAGCGTATTGATGCACATCTCACACCCATCAATACTTTTCAGCCAAATAAATGCAACCTCCGTTTAACAAAGGCACCCATATTTTGAGGATTTCCGCTGATGGGATGAAACTACTAGACAATGCAAGCTATTCAACAGTTATCGTATAAATTGCTTTCTCTTTCGTTAAGGAAGCCGAATATGTAGCCTTCTCTGTATCATATTTAACTTATATACATCTCTGTCGACCGGCAAGGTACTTCGTTTTTTTTTCGCTCGAGATTAAATTTCTTATAGGTGTGCTGTGTTAAAAATGCAAGATATATATTGGAGAGAGAGAGACGAAAGATCATGCCGACAGCGGCTTGCAAGAACACCAGATGCATTTCGGCGTTGTTGAGCCTTGTCAGTAATCGCAGCTACATACCTAGACGAACGCTTCCGATATGTAGGAAATTGAATAATACGTTCACTGATATTGTGAATAGCCGCCGGGCTTGATAAAAGCTCAGTGTACGCAATTAAATCAGTATTAAATCAATTCAAGTAGTATCTAATCAAATAGTCGTCTATATATATCATGCACCGTCGACAGGCAAGATACTGCGGATTTCGTCCGAGAGGCGACTAATTTCCTAATTTCGCCAAGGCATGTGACTGCGAGTATACATCATTGTGATATATTCTTTTATTCTTTTACTGGAGCACCGCCTTAAAAGTTTTTTTAAAATTGAACGCCTAGTACTTATTCTATCGGTCTATTTTGCCGAACCGCTTGGTTACGGGGACGTAAACACACCAACATCGGTTATCAAGCAATGGTGGGAGGACAAACATAGACACAAAGATACACACACACTTATACACACACACGCACACACACACACGCACACACACACACACACACATCTATACCCGACGGGTTTCTTTCAGTTTCCGTCTACCAAATCCACTCGCAAGGCTTCGATCGGCTTGAGGCTATAGGAGAATGCAGTTGCCCATGGTGCCACTCAGTGGGACTGACCCGGACCGTTGTGGTTGGGAAGCAAACTTCTTACCACACAGCCACGCCTTCGCATATATATATATATATATA
>NC_068983.1:73759221-73766930 GCF_001194135.2 Octopus bimaculoides
TATACATACATACATAGAGAAAGAAGAAGAAGAAGAAGGAGAGAGAGAGAGAGAGAGGGGGGGGTAGAGAGAAGGAGGGAAGAAAAAGAGGTTTACTTCCACACAAGTAGGAAAACAAGAAAATTGGTTTTGAAATTGAAAATGCACTTATACTTATGTCTTAAAACGAATTATACTCTTTTACTCTTTTACTTGTTTCAGTCTTTTGACTGTGGCCATGCTGGAGCACCGCCTTTATAGTTAATTTTAAAAATATATATTAAAACACCATACCGGTTTCTTTAATTTAAATTTGTTTTTCAATGGTAAATAAAAATATCAAGAAAAATATAAAGAAAGTGAATGCACAAGAGAAAAACATTCGCACAAGATAAAACAAACATTCACATAAAGCCAAATGTTTAATAAGTTTGACAGCTAATAAGAAATTATGAAAGTTCAAATGGCCGATATATCTCATAGCTATAATACGTTAGAAATTTGAAAGTTCAATAAGTTTCATAGCTATAGATTATGCTGGCAGTTAGACATAAAGAAGATTTCAAAGTATAATTATTAATTTTTTGTTTTGTTTTTGTGTATTGGTGGAATCGTTGGTCGTTTGCTTTACTCATTCGAATGTGTACCATTCGACGGGATTCCATAAAGTTTCCGTCTTCTCGATTTCATTCAGAAGGCTTGGATAGACCCAGGGCTATGGTGCAAGACACTTGCCCAAAATTCCACGTAGTATAATCCAACCCGAGAACTCGTGATTGCAAAGCTAACTTCCACAACCTTTGGGCATACAATATTTATCTATACATATATATATGTATATATATATATATATATATATATATATATATATATATATATATATATGTATGTATGTATGTATATGTATGCACACATATATTCATACAAACACACACACACATATAGATATACATACATACATACACACGGTTATGTGGGTATGCACGCTCACACACATGCCTATGTGCGCACTCTTTTTACTCGTCAACTTACCCACCTATCTACCTCCCTCGCCTCCTTCCTCCCCCCTCTCTCTATCTCCTTCACACACGCAAACATTCATATATCTATAAATCACGCACATAATACAGCTCTGGATGCATGCTTAGCCTATATCGAAGAAAGTATCAATGTATATGTTATTTGTTTAGGTGGATGCGCAATGGCCCAGTGGTTAGGGCAGCGGAATCGTGGCCGTAGGATCACGGTTTCGATTCCCAGATCGGGCGCTGTGAGTGTTTATTGAGCGAAAACACCTAAAGCTCCACGTGGCTCCGGCAGGGGGTGGTAGCGAACCCTGCTGTACTCTTTCACCACAACTTTCTCTCACTCTTTCTTCCTGTTTCTGTTGTACCTGTATTTCGAAGGGCCAGCCTTGTCACACTCTGTGTCACGCTGAATCACCCCAAGAGCCACGTTAAGGGAACACGTGTCTGTGGAGTGCTCAGCCACTTGCACGTAAATTTCATGAGCAGGCTGTTCCGTCGATCGATTCAACTGGAACTCTCGTCGTCGTAACCGATGTGCGATAATGATATGGTCAAATGTTTTAATACAAATGTCAATGTCAGAGATGAGTTATGTTAATATTTGTGTGAATTCTTTTGTCCTAATACTTGTACTCTACCCCTGTGTCTGTGTATGTGGGTGCGCGCTTATGTGTAAATGTCTTTATTTGTGTCTGATATATTGACTATACCTGTATCTTCAGAAATGCTACGGACGAAGCCAAGCACATCTATAGTAGTCGGAAACAAAGCCTGTTTACATTTTAAAGCAGGATAGTGTATTAAACATAAACAAGCTTTAGGAGAAAGATTGATATAGAAATACGAACGAGGAATATCTGAAGAGAAATGTGTGAGGTAACAATACTAGATAACAGATGAAAAGAAACATAAGAGAGTGTGAGTACACAAAATAGGTAGATAGATAGACAGGTAGATAGATGGAGAGACATAGATGAATAGAAAGATATTCAGACAGATTGATAAATAGATAGACATACATATATACAGATAAATAGATAGATAGACAGATAGATAGATAGATAAATAAATAGATAGATAGATAGAGAAACGGATAGAAGGAGTAAGAAAACAGTAGAGGCACACTATACAGAGGGATAGAAATATATTGAGAAGAGAGACTAAACAAGAGCTAGTGAAAGAATTGGAAATAGGGATAAAGAAAAGGAGAATTAAAGAGATGATGCAAAGTATAAGGTAGATAATGAGGGTAGCATAAGTACAAAAGAAAGAAATTAAATGAAAGAGGTAAGTGAAATAATAGAATTGAGGGTAGAGAAATGAGAGAGAGAGAGAGAGAGAGAGAGGTAATTTAAAGAAATGGATATTTTATATAGTCAAAATATTCTTTTTCTTGTTTTCTCCAACTGTTAAGAAAAAAGCAATGTGTGTAAAAAGTGATAAGGTAAGCGCAATAGAGAAGACAAAGAAGTAGAAAAGCTAGAGAGAGGGAGAGAGAGAGAGAGAGAGAGAGAGATAGACAGAGAAGGAGAGAGAAAGAAAGGAAGAGAGGACAAATAAACGTAGAGAGGATGAAGAGATGCTAGATGGATATATACATACATTAGTGCGAATAGCAATATTAGGGAAAGGTAGAGAATACGAAACTCAATGAGTGAGTGAGTGAGTGAGAGAGAGAGAGAGAGAGAGAGAGAGAGAGTAAACTGAAAGAAAAAAAAGAAGGAAAGAGGGATATAGATGAGAGAAAGATAAATGCTAGAGAGGAAGCGAGAAAACACCTCTTAGTTGTCTGTCGCTCAATGAGAACGAGGCAAGAAATGAGGGGAAAAGAGTTAGATGTTGTGGAGAGGGCCCTTGAGAACTGCTTAAGTGCGCGTTTGTGTGTAAGGGAGAGGAATTAGAGCGGGAATATTAAGCATGGTGCCAGAAAACAAACAAACAAAAAAACTTAGAAATTAAAAGTATATATATATGTATTATTCAAAAGAATTCCCCAACTCTGTTTTTTATGTTTTATTTATGCTCTTATAATATTAATGTAGGATGTAGAATATATAGTATATATAGTAAAATGAAATTGTCTTATTGAATAAATGAAATATTGAATATCAAATATTAAATATTAAAGGACTAGTATACTTTTTTGCATTTTAGCAATTTTCAAGGTCCCATGTTGTGACAGGAAATATATATATATATATATATATATATATTGAGAGAGGAAAGTGGGATCATGAAAAAGAGGAGACCATTGATACTTATGAGAAAACGAGGAAAAGGTAAATAAAATATTGCGTGCACGTATGTGAGAGGGAAAGGGAAAGAGTGTATGTGTGAGTGAGAGTAAGACGGCGGAAGAAATAAAGAGTTGAATACACAAGCAGCGGTCGGTTTCATAAGAGAGAGAGAGAGAGAGAATGTAAGGCATAGGAAGCTCGGAGTGAGAAATAAAATGAGAGAGGTGAAGTTGAAGTAAGAGAGAGTGAGAGAGGAGGGAGAGAGAAAGAGAGATAGAGATCGAAAGTGAGAGAGAGAGAGATTGTTAAGGTAAGTGAATGAGTGAGAGTATGCGGTAGAAGCAAGCCAAAAGTGTTTTTGGTCGTTGAGAAAATCACATCTCGAACGGCAAGTTGAGAAAAAGAGAGCCAAGCTTGGATGGTTGTATGTTGATGGCTTAGTCTCACCAAAATTCGACACAATGGGTAAGTTAATAAATATCATTAATAATTATTATTTTTATTTGCATTATCAACATCATCGACATCTTTATATTGCATAATCGCGGGGTTTATCTTTGAGGTTATCGATGTTCCTTAGTAGTAACTGCTAACACTGCTGTTGATGAACGATGTTGTTATTTAGTCATCGAGTTTTGTTATTGACGATTTTGTGGACCTCGTGTTTCTGAGTTCAGATCCTGTTCGATATCAGCTTGACCATAACATCCGCCCATAGTTCGATAAAACAAGAAGTACCAGTGGTATGTTCGTGTCGATTCGATCATCTGTACGATATTTACGATATTGCTCTACATCTCGTCAAATGAAATAATTTCTTTTCATATTTTATAGAAGTGTTATTCGGTCGTTCGTGAAAGACGGGGAAAAATGTTTGTAGGTAGCCAAAGCTATCTGGAAAGGCATGCCGGGCAGACAAAACTGTTCGGGAAGATGTGACGAGTAGAACGGTTTTGGAAGGTGTAGTCGGCAGATAAAATTGAAACTGATTTTGCTGTTTAACCCTAGTAAACCCCGATCAAAGAAAAAAATATGTTAATCTAGTGATGATCATCCCGTGTTTTGCAAATTATATTAGGATTACCTTAACATATCCTTTAAGCCTCCTTCGTTGACTCGTTCGTAAGAGAACTGTTTGGGAATGCGGTGTGTAGACAAACCAGCGGACGAAGATGTACTATATAGACTAAAAAGTCTGTAAGTGGACAAAGCTGTACAGAGAGGTGTAATGGGTTGACGATATGGTCAGAGAGTACTTACGGGTAGTCTGGTTCCATCGAACCTGGTTAATAATGGTTAGGATGAAGAAGAGATAGATAATAGATAGATAGGGAGGGAGGGAGGTGGAAGAGAGAAGATTCTATTTAAAAACATGACAAAAAGATCTTAAGTTTAGCAGCGTACGATGAGTCAATCGCCTCCACTAATTCTTTCTCGCTTTACTTCCCACTTTCCAAGAGTTTATTTGCGTTTGTTTACCTTGATAAGGCAATAACTTGATTCTCACTCTATGAATTACTTCATAGTTGAATACTTTTAAACTGTTCTGTTACCTTGTTTTATTTTCTCTCTTTTCCATTTCGTGATTCCCTTGCCGTTCTTGTCGCTTGGTGACACGTTTTGGCGCAAGTACACCAGGACTGAGTACAACAAATAATATGCTCTATCCTATCCATGTTTTATTTCCATTAAATTGAGGTGTTATATCTTGATTCCAAGAAGGCCTTCGAATGTCGTAAACACTGCACTTCTTTGACTTTAAAAAAATGTGAAGATTCATGCATAATCATGTGCTTGTACATGTTTGTACGTACGCATGCATGTATGTATAAACACACACACATACATGCTTATGTGTGTTTGGGTATGTATGAGTGTTTACATACGTTCGTTTGTATGCATGCATGCATGTATGTATGTATGTATGTATGTGTGTATGTAAGCATGTATAAACACATGCATGTATGAGCGTTTGTATGTATGCATGCATGCATGTATGTATACATAAACACACATACTTGCTCATACGTATGTTTATGTACTACGTACTTATGTATGCATGCATATATGTATGTATGTATGTATGTATGTATGTATGTATGTGCACATATCGTTCCCATGGGCACCTCGTCACTTTAACGCTGGCCTTGTTACCATGAATTCTCTACCCACGAAAGAATACTCATGATTTCTTGTCAGGATATCAGGCTTGCTTTTTCTTCTTTCTCTTCCAACTCACATCTTATTCTGAATAGCCTTAACTTCTATTATTTAAAAGAAAAATGTGCATCGTCGACTGACAGAATTGGTAGGGCGTGGGACAGGATATGTTGCAATATTTAGTTACCTTATTTTGCATTCTAAGTGCTAACCTTATTTTACATTCTAAGTTCTAATCCTGCCGCATTCAATTTCACCCCTTTTTCAGGGGCAATATTATATGCATCAACCAAATATCATAGTCGGTGTGACCTTGTACTTAAGTTAAAATAATTTGTTAACGTTCCAAACGGGGGAGTCTCAACAGGGTTATCCACTATGCTAGAAATAGCAGCCAATTTTCATCAAATCATGCCCTACATTTTTCTTTTTATTAAAGAAAGGACGCTTTAGATTTTATAGTCCAAGACACTAAATTCCTGGAAAAACAAAAGAAAAAGAAAAATCAGGAATTTTGTGTGTGTTAGATCTACTCGATCATACTAAACCATCAGTTGCCCTTCTTGTTTGGGCTCAAATCTCGCGAGGATAGAATAATACACTTTGCATTTCTCCGGAGTTGATAAGATATTAATAATTATATTATTGTCAATTCGTCTACCGTCGATTATAATTATTACAGCACCAAAAAAATTGGTTAAATTTCCTGTGAAAAAGATTTAAAAAAGAAATAGTAACTAAATGAAGTCAATGTTAGGGAGGGAACACAGTATTAACACTGAAAGATAAAAAGAATTAATATAAGTAAATAAATAAGGCATACTTTAATCGCATGCTTTGAAAGAGAACCTAAACAGCACAGCAACACACAACCAATCGCTAAATAAAGGCAGTATGTCACTAGACTAACCGCTGACCCATGGCATACGACCTCTTCAATTAAGATCCTGGCAACCAAACAGTCCAGCTTACGGCCCACACAAAAGGATAACAAATGTATTCTTATAGAGCATCCAAGATGCGAATTAGAGCCATAACAGAAGACAAAATATCCTCGTGACAGGTTGGTTGCGGGTGAAAAATGAATATATAGCATTATAAACTGTGCGCGTGTCTATCCACACACACACACACACACGTAGTTGTCGATAAATATGTAAATTCGTCAGTGTATTTGAATATATGCATATGTGAAGCATGTATGTCTGAACACGCACACATACATACACCCATACTTTCGCTCTCTTTTGCTCTTTCTTTCTCTCCCTCCTACACACATGCACAGACTGGTACAATATTGAGTTAAAACAATACAGATGTACAGCAGAATAAAATGTAGCTACTTCAATATGCTCCGGAACGACAATGGTTTAGTGTACGCCAACGGGGAGACCCCCACATGGTTGTTAAATCTGCTAGAAATAACAGCCAGATGTTTCCTTCTTAAACTACACTCTGCTGACTTTGCAAAGAAAAAATATGTTGGATAATGTAGCCCTGCGTGCTTTCGAAAGGACGGGATGGCCATGGCTGGAATATCCTTGATCATAGGTCTGTTCGTTCAGGGAGGGACAACAATAGAAGAATACCTGAAGAATTGTATCATATTAATTATGTATTTTCATATTAAGAAACAGTGACACGGAGTGTTACCGTATGTTGTGGTTTGCCCAGATTTACATCAGTCCTGATCAAGCAGAACTTTGATCAAAGACATGACCACTCCTTTTTTTAAGAGTATTTAGGACTACATTATCGATTTTTTTAATGATGATTTGAGGCAGAGTTGACTTATTTCTAGCAGACTGTGCGACTACGTAGAAACTCTCTAAACGGCTAAGTTTTACTTACATTTCAAATGCTATGGTTTCGACTTTTTGATTGAAAAATAAATTACAAGTGCAGACGAGATATATTTATATACTCACTCACTAGCGTAGCTGGGGGGCGAGAGGTAGGGGGCTGTCCGCCCCGGGCGGCACTTTTAAAGGGGCGGCACTTTTGGGTTTGCTGTAGGTAATATGTGTTTTTTGTGGGGTCCGGCCGCCACACACTCTAGCTACGCTAGTGTATACACTTATATTTTTGTTCTTGGTCATCAGTGGAGTTGAAAACATTGAGAAAACTTAGTGACTTAAATGATACGAAACCTTAAAATAATGTTTCTCTAAATTTTGAAATAATATTCTGCATTGACCTAACCACATGCAAAAAACATGATTCATACTTATATACCTTGTCAAAATTTTAATAGAAAACATTGTGAAAAAGCGTAATTGTATGACATTAACTTTCACATTGTATA
>NC_068983.1:73767670-73768403 GCF_001194135.2 Octopus bimaculoides
ATATATATATATATATATATACATACATATATATGTAGGTACTTTTCTGACACTGACAGTCTGGAACCTGTAATACACAGGTACTTGTATCATTCAAGTAAATTTAACATTTGTTTAAGTTAGTGTGTTGACCGAGGCGACTATACCTGGTTCGGAAAAATCAGTTCCTCAAAAGACCGGGGAACCAAAGGTTCTGGAAAATCGATTTTAGTACTTGTATATATTATACAATAGTGCGTAATTGAAGGGCGATTTGGCTACTAATTCTCGTTGGCTGAGTGTTTTTCGTAGAGGTCCCTCCTTCTTATGACCGTATATGTTTGCTGGGGTGTGTGGGTCTATATGCATATATACATACATTTATCATTGCATCTTGGTACTGCGTGACTGGAAGGGCCTCACGAGAAGTCCATTGATTAGAGGCCTAATCAATAAGATGCCAAATGTTGGAGTTGGATTAGAGTTGACTAAGATATAAACTATCAAATGCCACCTGTAAATACCGATACGATGTATGTTTGTAATGTATGTATGTATGTATGTATGTATTCATTCATTCATTGTTCCTCGAGTGTCTTGCGTAAATATCTTCCTTGCACATATATTCTATTACATTGTTTTTTGACATTACAGTATTGAGTACGCTGTGTCATTGAGAAATATATAGACCTCTATATGTATGTATATAAATACGCGTGTGTACGCGCGTATATATATATATATATATATATAT
>NC_068983.1:73769292-73773830 GCF_001194135.2 Octopus bimaculoides
GAACTCAATTTACCATACCTATGCTAAATTTTATCGTCATTCGTGGTATATTCGCATGTTCTTATGTGTGTTTGCTATATAATCTCAAATTATATAAAAACCTTAATAACAACCCCTTTGCTTCTGTGTTATATTTAGGTTTTACGACTGGATCTTTAGCATTGATTTCGACCAACGACTCTTCCAGTGGTTATATCGACGGAACTGCCTATTCATTATAATAAGTGGTGTTTGTATTCTGCCGACACGTCGTACCCTTCAATCACTCTTGGTAGATCAGGATCAGACCATAGTTTGTAGAAAGCATGGACTCTCGAGATTGTTTCCGTCTAACGAATTTTATTCCCAAGTGTTTGTTGGGTCGTCTCGAGTCTTATGACATAGGTTTTATGCACCTTGTCCGTGTTTCCTGGAAGTGATCCGGCCTGAACTATCGCTATCTTATTGCTTATAATCTCTACTCAGTCACTCTGGTCCATAAAAAGATAAGATAAAATCGAAAATTTACTGCCAACTGCATTAACTTTCTCACGTTCTAATCTGGTTTGGTTTAAGGAAGTCAACCCATTGTGTTCTCTCCTCAAATTAATTTGTTTGTTTGTTTGTTTGTATGTGCAGGGCGTGTGGCGTGTGTGTGTGTGTTGGTAAGACGTGTATGTGTTTGTGGTGTATATGTGGGGTGAGTGTGAGGTGTGTGTGGTGCATGCATGCGTGTGTGTATGTGTGTGTATGCGTGTGTGTGTGTGCGCGTGTGCTTATGTGTGTGTGTGCGTGTATATGGAAGAAGTGGCGGGGGCGAGTACTGACTGAACTTATTTCCATTGGTGGCGAGAAAAATTCTGAACGGTTACATACGTACACTCCATGGTTTAACTGTGACCCAAGTCAACACCGACAAAGAGGCTTTACGACAAATAAATAAATAAATAAATAAACAAACAAAACATTTCACACTACAACACTTGCGCAAAATCAATTTTGACTCCTTTCTACTTTCACTTTCTCTCTGTCTCTTCAATTCTATGTCTGTTTCTCTACATCACTGGCTCCAAAACCACAACAACCTTGGACTTTTAATTAATTGTTTATATAATTATGAAGGGGAGACTACAGGCACATAGCATAAGCGCGGAGGCGGAGGCGGAGACAAAGTGGTAGGGGAAAGCAAGAGACCATCATTATTTAATTATAATTTAAATACCTCAGCTACTAAATTATATCACTAGATATTATTGCACATAGGTACTCACGCACGCACACATACTACATATATTACGATCGTTACTCCTAGTTTCTCGCCACCGGACTTATACGCCGATTAACATAACCGTTTGAAGATGAGCAACGAGGAACTCCGAGTAACGGCTTTCAGTAAATTATTTCACTATTTTTAGTATCGAGTACTCTTTTTATCCGACCCTCCTGTTTATAATCACATGCGTATACACACTCATTCACACTCACACACACAGTCACACACACACACTCGCACGCACACAGAGGCACACAAACGCGTATGTACACACATCACACATGTGTGTAGCATTCTCTTGTTTATGTTTGCACATACATTACATCATATTTGTTTACATTATATAGTCTGTTAATTGTTTCATTAACAAGCGTTTATACATACATACGTACATACATACATACATACATACATACATACATACGTACATACATACATTCATACGTACATGCATACATACATACATACATACATACATACATACATACATATATACATACATATACACTCACACACATGCACACATCTATAATCTATCTATCCATATGTATGTACATTCACATATAAATCGTGAGGTGTGTTTCTTAGTGGTTCGGGTTTCGGCTCACGATCGTAAGGTCGTGAGTTCAATTCCCGGCGACGCGTTATGTCCTTGAGCAAGACACTTAATTTCACGTTGCTCCAGTCTAGTCGACTGTCAAAAATTGAGTCGTACCTGTAATTCAAAGGGCCAGCCTTGACACGTTCTGTGTCACAGTGAAATCTCACCGAGAACTACGTGAACGGTATGCGTGTCTGTGGAGTACTCAGCACGTTAATTTCACCAGCAGGCTGTTCCGTTGAACAGATCAACTGGAACACACATTGTCGTAACCGACGGAATGCTATTTGTTATATAAACCTTAAGCATTATATGTATATAAGTTTGTATGCATAAACATCTATACGATACTTGCGACACAGTGGCAAATATAAATACATCAAAGAAACAACCTATGTATCATGTTATTCAAACAGAGAAATAAATGTTATCATGCTGGGAGGGTTATTTGCGGACATTGAACATTACTTATTTCCTCAAATCCCTCTATTTTACTATATATTATTTTTTTCAAATCCAGGTCATCATTATTCGAACAAACCGTTCGTCTGAGGCAGTGGTTTTCAACTGGGGTTCATATAAGATTTTGTTGCTAAAATTTATGTCTAATGAATTCGTTATACTTCTTCAATGGACTAAATGTTTTAACATTTTTAATGCAATTCTTAATAATATTTAATAATAAAAATATAGTAGGATTTTTTAAACATTAAATAATCTATGAGGGTCCACCCGAATAAAATAGGAATGGAAGGGGTCCACAGGCAAAAAAATGCTTGAGAACAACTGGTCTAAGGCATTCTAGCCCCAACCACATTGTTTTGTTTTCTTCTGTTGTTGTAATTATAGGATTACGTTGCCCTATGTGTATTTCTTTTATTAAAACTATGGTATGATTTGAGAGAATTTGGTTGTTATTTTTAGAAAATCAAGTGACCTGCATATAGGATCTCTCTCGTTGGCTCAATAATGTAGCAGATAAAGTACCGGGAAATTCGTTCACTACTTTCGCTGTCTCCGTCGTCTAGCTACGTTAGTTACACATGCTGTGATGGTGCTATATGTCTTATTGAAAACTTAAACGAGAATTATCCGTGATATAAGTGTTAAAATTCGATATGAACTAATAATAGACAATCGGTGGTAATGGTGGTGGTGGTAATAATTGTGGTGATGGTGGTGGTGGTGCTAGTTTAGTCGGTAGAGGTGGAATTGCGAATACACCCACACTCATAGATACGCATGTATGTAATGTATGCATGGCTGGATGGACGGGATGGAGGGTGAGGTGCAATGTATATAAATAATGTGAGTGTATGGAGGGACGGACGGGTAGGCGGGTGGGCAGATGGCTGGATAGGTGGACTGCAATTAAGGTGAGAGTATGACTGGATGGAATAGATGGAAGGATTGATGGATAGAAGTAAGGTATGTAAATAATTCTTTCTAATGTTGGCACAAGAGAACTAGTTAGTTCATTACATTGACCCCCACCAGAGCTTAACTGGTACTGATTTTATTGATCCGGAAATGATGAAATGCAAAGTTGACCTTGGTGAAATTTGAACCCAGAACGTAAAGACACGAAATGTCACCAAGCTTTTACTCGCCACCAATGTATATAAATAACGAGCATTTCTATACGTATGTGTGTACATATATATTTACATACTTGAAGGCGGCGAGCTGGCAGAATCGTTAGCACGCCGGGCGAAATGCCTAGTGGTATTTTGTCTGCTGTTATGTTCTGAGTTCAAATTCCGCCGAGGTTGACTTTGCCTTTCATCCTTTCGGGGTCGATAAATTAAGTACCGGTTGCGCACTGTGTTGATGTAATCGACTTAATCCCTTTGTCTGTCCTTGTTTGTCCCCTCTATGTTTAGTTCCTTGTGGGCAGTAAAGAAATATATATTTACATACTTGCATGTGTATGTGTGTGTGTGTGTAGGCATACATGTATGTATGTATGTATGCATGCATTTTAAATAAACAACAACTTAACCATTCGCGACTATGGGTCTGTGTGCTGTGAGTTCCAGTATTGCTGAGGTCAACTTTGTCTTTCAGCCTATCGAAGTCAATAGAAAAATACTGCTGTTCGAATGAGTCTGCCATTTCTCAATCAAATCTTGATTGAGTGGACCTTCGATCAAAGATCTTTCTACAAAATTCATTTGATCTTCGTGTTATATTTCTTTTTCCTGTCATTGTATATTTAGGACTATATTACCTATCGTGAACTTAGCTCTTTTAAAGATGATAAACAATGTACAATTTGGGGGAGAGTTTGTTTGCCATTTCTAACATGTCAGACAACCATGTAGTCACAAGTGTAGCTAGAGGGGGTGGTCCACCCTGGTTGAAACCACTTTTGGGCCTGCTGTAGGCAATATGTATTTTTTACGAGGGCCTGGGGGTTGGCAAACTGAAGGGTTGCCCTGGGCAGCACACACTCTAGCCACTCTAGTACATGTAGTGACTCTCTCTACTCTTTTTACTCTTTACTCTTTTACTTGTTTCAGTCATTTGGCTGTGGCCATGCTGGAGCACCGCCTTTTAGTCGAGCTAATCGACCCCAGGACTTATTCTTTGTAAGCCGAGTACTTGTACTATCAGTCTCTTTTGCCGAACTGCTAAGTTATGGGGACGTAAACACACCACCATCGGTTGTCAAGCGATGTTGGG
>NC_068983.1:73774634-73775594 GCF_001194135.2 Octopus bimaculoides
ATATATATATATATATATATATATATATATATATATACATATATACGACGGGCTTCTTTCAGTTTCCGTCTACCAAATCCACTCACATGGCTTTGGTCGACCCGAGGCTATAGTAGAAGACACTTGCCCAAGGTCCCACGCAGTGGGACTGAACCCGAAACCATGTGGTTGGTAAGCAAGCTACTTACCACACAGCCACTCCTGAACAGAAAAAAAATGGATGATCATAGCTGGAATGTGTAAACCAGTGATTCTTAAGCATTTTTTTGCAGCCCCACTGTTGTTATTCTTAGCACCCACCTATGTGGTGAGTGAGGTATCACAACTAAACTAACATACCATGGATAATGATTTATAAATTTTACTCTAAAAATGGATTGTATTGTATAAACTTTTAACAGTGAAATGATTCAGAAGTGGCTGTGTGGTAAGTAGCTTGCTTACCAACCACATGGTTCCGGGTTCATTCCCACTGCGTAGTATCTTGGGCAAGTGTCTTCTACTATAGCCTCGGGCCGACCAAAGCCTTGTGAGTGGATCTGGTAGACGGAAACTGAAAGAAGCTTGTCGTATATATGTATATATATATATATGTGTGTATGTGTTTGTGTATCTGTGTTTGTTCCCCAACATCGCTTGACAACCGATGCTGGTGTGTTTACGTCCCCGTAACTTAGCGGTTCGGCAAAAGAGACTGATAGAATAAGTACTAGGCTTCCAAAAGAATAAGTCCTGGGGTTGATTTGCACGACTAAAAGGCAGTGCCCCAGCATGGCCACAACCAAATGACTGAGACAAGTAAAAGAGTAAAAGAGTAAAGACAAAAGTTATCAATTTACTTTTTGAAAGCTAATGTCTTCTCTGCACCTGATGAGATCTCATTATACTTTAATAACCGTTACTGCTTTTAATATAATTATTACTACAGGTAGAATTTAGCATGTTAATTATGTCACCCCC
>NC_068983.1:73775748-73777242 GCF_001194135.2 Octopus bimaculoides
AGGGGGTCCGTGGACAGCAAATACTTTTTATGGGCAATTTGATTTTATATATGTTTTTTAATCGAAATCTTTTAATTGACAATAAACCTATTTGTTAAATACTGTTAAATAAATAAATGTAAAAATATATGTTATTTTAAGCAAATATTTATGTATAAATTTCATAAGCGTTTATAAGGGGGTCCCTAAGGTAAAGCCTGAAATATAAAGGGGTCCACAAGTCAAAAAGTTTGAAAACCCCTGGTCTAAACAATGACAACTGCTATTATCTACTAGTCCTGCCACAGCTACTGCTGCTACCACTGCTACCACCACTACCACCAACCAAGTCAAGGAAGCTGCACTTTCATGGTTGCTTGACCTACATGAAACAGTAGCAAGACAAAAAGAAAATCAAATTAGTTTTGTGTATTGTTTTCCTTACACTTTCAGAGCGTAAGATATGAATGAAAACAAGTTCTTTATGATATTTTTTTTTCATGCCATTTGTATTTAAATTGCTCTTGTTATTGTTTTGCTCTAGGTCAACCATGCTTGTGCCGATGTTGTTGTTGTTGCTGTTGCTTTATCCTAGCTCAACTTTCATTGAAAGAGATTTATATCCAAAGTTTTTCCTGCTGTAACACACCCGTTCTTTTTTTTTCTTTTTTACCCATAGTATATTTAGGATCACTGAGGTGTGGCAGTGGTTGTGTGTGTGTGTGTGTGTGTGTGTGTGTGGAGTTTTCTTTATAAGTACATGATTTTGAGTTCTACCTCACTGCATGGCACTTTGAGTAAATGTTTTTTTACTAGACTCTTTGGATCAACTAAACTAAGTTGAAAATTGGGAGACAGAAACTGTACAGAAGCTCGTTGTGGTGAAAAAGGATCTTCAGACATTGGATCTTCAGACATTGGATCTTCAGACATTGGGCCTCACAGAGGGAATGACAAGGAACCATCACTCTGGCAGTTTGCTTTGCTTGAGAAGACATGTCAGGCTAAGTAAAATCATGGTTGTCCTGGCATACAAGCATGTCCCTGCATCCCTCTTCAACTGAACGATCCTAATCTTGCGGGTTCTTGGCCTGCTGGTGCCACATAAAAGTCACCAGTACCAGTGCCATGTAAAAGCACTCATGCTGGTGATGCATAAAAAGCATCCAGTACACTTTGTAAAGTGGTTGGCATTAGGAAGGGCATCCAGCCATGGAAACCATGCAGCACTACAGCTGGCCAGCCCCTGTCAACCTGTCCAACCCATGCCAGCATGGAAAATGAACATTAAATGATGATAATGATTACGATGATGATAACGAGGATTATGATGATGATGATGATGATGATGATATATATACTCTCTCTCTTTTACTCTTTTACTTGTTTCAGTCATTTGACTGTGGCCATGCTGGAGCACCGCCTTTAGTCGAGCAAATTGACCCCAGGACTTATTCTTTGGATACCTAGTACTTATTCCATCTGTCTCTTTTGCTGAACCGCTAAGTTACGGGA
>NC_068983.1:73777754-73783094 GCF_001194135.2 Octopus bimaculoides
TAAGTTTATATATATATATACATGCTCTTAAATACAAAGACCCTCCCCGGTGAAGAATGTACCCTGAACATAGTTATTAGTGACTTTTCCATGCCAGCATGGAAAAGGGACGTTAAATGATGATGATGATGATGATGATATACATATATGTATATGTACATACAGATATGACTGTGTGGTAAGAAGCTTGCTTCCCAACCACATGGTTCCAGGTTCAGTCCTACTGCATGGCACCTTGGGCAAGTGTCTTCTACTATAGCCTCGGGCTGATCAAAGCCTTGTGAATGGATTTTGTAGAAGGAAACTGAAAGAAGCCCATTGTATATATATATGTTTGTGTGTCTGTGTTTGTCCCCTCATCATCACTTGACAACTGATGCTGGTGTCTTTATATATATATAATGTGAGTTTAGAGGAATATATTATCTGGGTGGATACTGTGGTAGCTCTCAGTTATGTTCCAGGTTATGGCTAACCACATTGATTAGTATTTAACGTCTATGGCTACTAGAAGTTGTCACTCATGCTGTAAATTCCTCTCTGATGGGTAATTCTGTGTTCACTTCAGTGGATGGTAATATTATCTAGAGTGTATATTAGCAATAATTACAACAATAGAGATAACAGAAATTGGTACATACTCAAAATTTATTTCTTTTTACTTTACGATGATATACAACATATTTTTATGGCTACGATGACCTACACGTGTTTCCACTGCACAGAGTATAATCAGCTGCATATACAACTGAGCATAATTTTCTGTGCAGCTTTGTTCTGGATTTTTCAACCAGCTTATGCTCAAAGTGAACATTTTAAAATAAAAGGAAATAAATATATATATATATTCTGAGTTATCCTTTATTCTCATAAAGTTGGACATGTTTATAGGTTCATGGTTTATGGTGCTTACATGGTGCCAGTGCCTTGTAAAAAGTGCTCAGTACACTCTGTAAAGTGGATGGCCTTAGGAATGGCATTCAGCTGTAGAAGCTATGCCAGAGCGGACATTGGAGTTTGGTACAGTCCTTTAGCTCACCAGCTCCTGTCAAACCGTCCAACCCCTTGCAAAACAGATGATAAATCATTATGGGGATGATGGTGTGTGCATATGTGTGTGTGTGTGTGTGTGTGTGTGTGTGTAGATCAATAATGATATTCCACTTCTTCACTTGTTACAGTCTGAGAGAAAGAGTGATGTGTTGTTTACATTTCCTGTTGCTGTAACAACTGCTTATACCAACATTGCATTTTCTAAGTCCAGTATATGAAGAAATCTCTTACTTAAAAAGCAGGGTTGGCAATAGGAAAAACATCTGGTCATAAAATGATGCCTCTGAATAAGTCTCTATCCAACCCATGTCAGCAAATTAACAAATGACTGAGTGAATAAACAAATGTTTAGGAATACATTATTTAGTCTGTCCTCTCTATTTCTGTTGGGAATATATAGTTTAAGGGAAATTTAACGGGCGTTTCTAGCTGGTGAAGTGACTGTATATAGTTTCCATTGTTTACTTGTTGCTAGAGCAGATGTATGTATGCTGCTGCATATGCTAATAACTTGGTTGTTGTTCTGGCAAAATCACTTATATTTATTGGTTACTGTTAATCCTTGGAGCATTCAGCTTTCAGGAGTCAGTAAGTGTGTGTTGGTTGAACAATGAGGTTAATATAATTGATGAATATACTCCCTCAAAATTCTTATTCTGGTAACTAATTAATGGTGACTAGCAGAATTGTCAAGGCAAAAGGAAAAAGCTTTGGTCTACATTTTCAAGTGAAATCCTATAGAGGTTAACTTTGTCTTTCCTCCACCTGTCAAGTGCCTGATAAAATAAATAAGTCAAATTCAAGATTTGATTAATAAACTGTTCCCTAATGCTTACATTTGTAGCTTTATATTTACAAGGCTTTACTACCACATATCTATCTATCTATCTATCTATCTATCTATCTATCTATCTATCTATCTATCTATCTATCTATGGAAGCTCATCATGTTTGAAGATCATGAGAAAGCAGGAAATTCTTAAATGATTATGTAAACCAATCCTTGAATGAAAGGCTTTGGTGCACTTGTGGCATGTTAAGATAGGAATTGTGACAATGACTCTTCTTTCTTTTGGCACCAAAAAAGTAATCTACATACACACACACACACATGCTTGCGTGCACACATGCATGCACACACACAAGATGAAGTTTGTCTATTTGCTATAGAAAATCAATGAGTTGAATTTATATATTCAAAATGAACTTCATAATAACCAGTTCTTTACAATCAAATTAACAAAACCATTTATTTAGTTATTTGCACAGTATTTAATTATGATATTTAATTTTGAAACTAAAATCAATGATTATTGTTTACAGTGTACATTACAAAATGTAAATATCTGATATAGGAAGAGATTAAACTTTCCTCTCTTGGAGTTCATAACTACCTTTAAAAGGAATATAAACATGATGGTATAATTTTGGCAGTTTCAGACAGACAATTTAGTTACAATTTAATTTTAAAAAAATATTTAATTTAAACAATATTGTTATACCTTTTTGAAAAAAAATGCTCTTTTTATGCTTTCTTACTGACAATATACTGCTCCACCCCTACCCTACGATGCAGTTTATTGATCAAAATGAAGTTGCTACTTATTCAATGGGGCTTCTAAATTCTTTAGAATTTTCAGGATTGTTTTTTCTTGGAGATTATATAATACTTTACTGAAATTTATTTCAGCCTAATTTTGAGGAAAGGGGTAAGTCAATCACATCAACTCTAGTACCTGACTGGCACTTATTTTACTGATCTTGAAAGGATAACAGGCAAAGTTGTTGATCTCGGTGGAATTTGAACCTGGAATGTAAATTCAGACAAAATGCCACTATGTATTTTGTTTGATGTGCTAATGATTTTGCCAGCTTGCTGCCTTCATGATAACTAGATTGATAATAAAGGCATTATAGCCTCTTGTCATTGAAGCTCAAATTCAAACTGGTTGTAGCCACAAAGATAATTTTATTACTAGGATACTTATAATAAAACAGCGATACCATTTCAGTTTAAGTGCTTACAATTTCCAGTGAAATTATGTTTTACTCTAGTTCTATAGCATTCAAATTACATTGTCGAATGTAATAAGCATTACATTCGACAATGTAATGTTCAACGTAATGCTTATTAATTAGTGATTCACATTGTTTTGAATAAATCATGCATTATCTCATAGTTTTGTGATTTCAATGATTATTTGTTTATTATTAAAATAACATAGTAGGGCAAGTGTGGAAGGCCAAATCTGACCACCAATTTTAATATTAAAACAAGTAGAGTATTTGGGCCAGATGTGGTTGGTTTATATGTTAAAAGGTCAGAGTTGGAATGGCTAACAATCTTTGTAGCTACTCCCCATAGAGAAACCATGCAGTGTAGTATACGAAGAAGTATTACAATTTCAAATGAATTTCTGTTTGAATGTTTGTTGGTTTCTCCCTTCCTAAATTTGGTTTAGTTACTGAATAATGTGCTGAAAAGTATTATGAGATTTCAATTTTGCTGATCTACTTTTTCACCTGTGCAGTGTGCGGTTACTCAGCATTCACATGCACATACATGCATGTATGTATGTATGTATGTATGTATGTATGTTTGTATGCATGCATACGTGCATGTCGTTATTTAGTCTTATTTCCAACCTAGATCCAAAGCTGCTTCACTGGAATTTCAACATCAACAGGGTCTTTTTGTATGTATGTATGTGGTGTGTGTATGGGTGTGTGTATGTGTGTGCATGTATTTTCATGCATATAGCTGCATGTGTGTGTATGTATGTATGTATGTAATGTTTATATGTATGTATGCATATAAATTTATATATATATATATATATATGTAGAAGTTTGAAAAGGAACACACGAGTTGATATGTATGGAAAAAAAGGTTAAAGTAGAAAATGCTAAGATAATTTTATAAAAAACATTTCAGTACCGGTTTTAACATTTTCTATTTTGACCTTTTTTTTCCATATATATATGTATATATATATATGTATATATATATATATATATATATATATATATATAAAATACAAAGGATATATAAGCATGTATACACACATATATGTACATACTTACATCTACATGTGTATATAGATACATATTCCGGTACAGGACGTTAGAAAAATGAACTACAGACAACGGAACGAACACATAGGAAAACAAATAGCCACTTGGAATTATTCCTTCATCAGCTGCCTCTATTCTAAACTAGGTGTTTCGAGCGTGGCCGTTTTCGTGCGGGTGACACGTAAAAGCACCCACTACACTCTCTGAGTGGTTGGCATTAGGAAGGGCATCCAGCTGTAGAAACTCTGCCAAATTAGAATGTAGCCATCCGGTTTCACCAGTCCTCAGTCAAATCGTCCAACCCATGCTAGCATGGAAAGCGGACGTTAAACGATGATGATGATGATGATGATATATATATATATATATATATAAATAATTAAGGGTACTAACAGGCAGTATTAGCATGCTGACATAGCAGTCAAATTGACCAAACCACAAGTTTTCACTTAAACACAAAGGTGAAAGCGGGCAAATGAATAAAAAATCCTAAGACGCCACTCCCTACCAATGACGAAAATAATTGAAAATTGAAAAGTCAAACATACAAACTTGTGGTTTGGTCATTTTGACTGTTGTGTCAGCATGCTGGTACTGCATGGTACTGCATGTTACTACCCTCAAGTTTGAGAATATTTTATTCAGTCTTGGAAGAATGCATTAATTATTTCAGCCTGGCTGTGTTTGTAGACAGTTGAAAAAAATACTTTTAACAACAAAAAAATAAATTAAATGATAGCATTGTAGTTATGGGTGGGCCCCCTTAGTCAATATTTTTATACCCAGTCCACCAATAAAAACTACATGACTTGTGGTTTTTATCACAATATATTTACTCTTAATTGATTGAGTGCTATACTATTTGTTGAAGCCTTACCACAAACTACTCATATATATAATACACACACATATATATATATATATATATATGGGAGAATATACAAATAATAACAACAGACGAGGACAGGTGGTGTAAATAACAAAAGTATATATTAGTATGACGCTCGGGAATATGGAAAGTCTTTGACGTTTCGAGCTACACTCTTCAACAGAAAGAATACGGAGACAAGGAGAAAAACACGGAGAAAAAAAATTGAATAGTGTTCAGTCAACGGTCAATCGTAATAATGGCCGATCATAACAATGGCTGACCGGAAGTTAGAAATTCTTATTTCAGGAGAGCTAAGAAAGGGGGAGATAACAAACGGTGAT
>NC_068983.1:73786050-73792308 GCF_001194135.2 Octopus bimaculoides
ATATATACAACAGGCTTCTTTCAGTTTCCATGTACCAAATCAACTCACAAAGCTTTGGTCAGCTCGAGGCTATAGTAGAAGACACTTGCCCAAGATATTTAGGAAGTAAGCTTCTTACCACACAGCTATGTACATAAGTATGTACATACACACACACACACACATAAACAAATAAGCTTTTTTCTACACTGTATAAAGAAATGAAGTGGAAAGTGAAGATATTTAAAAGGTCTGTTTACATTAATGTTACCAAGTTTTACACTTTCATGATTTTTTTAAAAAGTAACTATTCTTGACGATAACTCTCTTTATGTGGTAGCTTGAATAGATAAAATACATTAAGTGAAGATTCATAGTTTGTGCCTCACAACAGCTGTTGGTGAATGCATGATTTTGATTGGCTGCTCTAAATGTGAATTCTTAAAATCTGAATAGTGACTGTTTTATTATAGTTGGTGAATATTTCTTTTTGATATATTGTTGTTATTTATTGAGTCATAACTTTTGTTATTTTTAACACATAAATGTGGTTTTGCCAGAACATGAATTTAATGAAAAGATTTGCTTTTTGGGGGAATTGTTTCTAGCACATAAGACCAAATGCTCATAGTTACTGGGTATTTGTCTGGGCATTTGGGATCTTGTATTTGTTGATGACAGTTAAACAAGTGTGGCTGTATGGTAAGAAGCTTGCTTCCCAACCACATAGTTCCAGATTCAGTCCCACTACATGGAACCTTGGGCAAGTGTCTTCTACTATAGCCTCGGGTTAACCAAAACCTCGTGAGTGTATTTGGTAGATGGAAACTGAAAGAAGCCCATTGTATACATATATGTATATATATATGTATATATATATATGTGTATATATATATATATATATATATATATATATATATATATATATATATATATATATATATATATGTATGTATATATATGTTTGTGTGTCTATGTTTGCTCCCCTCCCCCATTGCTTGACAACCGATGTTGGTGTGTTTACATCCCTGTAACTTAGCAGTTTGGCAAAGAGACTGATAGAATAAGTACTAAGCTTACAAGGAATAAGTCCTGGGGTTGATTTGTTTGACTAAATGTGGTGCTCCAGCATGGCCGCAGTCAAATGACAAAAATAAGTAAAAGAATATGTATATCTATCTATCTACACACACACATACACACACACACACACACACACACACACACACAAACCATGACACAATAAAATCATGGCAATATATCCAAAAGATACATTCACCAACTACTATAAGACAGTTGCTGTTCGCGTTTTCAGTTAATCCTTTAGCATTCAAATTACTCTATCAAGTATAGTGCTTTATTTTCACACATTTTTGTGGAATTAGTTATTATATTGTAGCTTTAAGATTTCAATGATGTGATTGTTTAATTTTAGAATGACATTGTAGGGTAGGTATGAAATGCCAACTGTGGTTAGTTTGAACATATTTGAACTGATATTGGCTGGTTTAAATGTTAGATTTAAATATTCATCAACATTTAGTTGCTCTTTAAATTTGAAAAGATCACGTTTAAAATAACCAATTAAAGTTATACGTTTACCACTGGCTGTTGTAAAGCACCAAACTACAATGTGCTATCTAGTGTTTTTTTTTACCTTTGTGTGACTATATAAAATGAGTTACCATCAACATTTACTTTTAAAAATCATGAAATTGTGAAACCAGTTAAGTTAGTAGAAATAAACCTTTTAAAAGACTCCAAGTGCATTTTCAACTTCATTTCTTTATGTGTGTATGTATGTGTGTGTATGTGTGAATGTGTGTGAATTTTCCCTGATGAAAGACACATGTACATCATATGCACATTTAAGCAAGGAAGAACTGCACCAGCTGGTGCATCCCTGTATCATAATATGCCTTACATTTTTTCTAGCTCTCAACACTGTGAGTTCAAATCCCATTGAGACTATCTTTAGCTTTCATTCCTCTAAGGATAAATAAAGTACCAGTTAAATACTGGGATTGATAGTATCAGCTAATTCCCTCCCGTCAAAATTACTGACATTGTGCTTAAATTGGAAACAATTATTATTTCATCTCATATATGTTTGGTTATTTTCTTACCTGATGTAAAGTTCCTAATGAAATTAACAAAGCCCATCTTTGTAATGTCTTCAGATCATTGCTCTTGTGCCAAATGAAACTGAACTTTACGAAGGAGATGACAGAGGACTGAGATATATGGCACATTGCTGTATTCAAGAAGACTTGCCTACCACAACAACATTGGGATCCTAAAACCAAGATACCTCATAAAAAGCATTGATATGGGTGCTGGTGCCTCACAAAAAGCACTGGGTCTAGTGCCACATAAAAAGCACTAGTGATGGTGCCACATAAAAAACACTGGTGATGGTGCCACATGAAAAGCATCTTGTACACTCTATAAAATGGTTGGCACTAGGAAGGGCATCTAGGTGTAGAAACCAAATTGAAAAAGGCTATGGAACCTGGTGTGGCACCTGGCTTTGCTGGCTCCCATCACACCATCCAACCCATGCCAGCATTGAAAACGGATGTTAACTGATGATGATGATGATGAATTGCTATCAATGCTTCTATAACTTTTCTTTTTTCTTGGTAGAGGTGTTTGCCCTAAGCAAACCCATTTTCACCTCTGGAAAGAGATGGTCCCTATTCATCTGGCCACTATCTTTTGATCCATGCAGTGTGGGATCCCCACCTCCTACCAGGAGCTTGTGCTCCACTGGCATAGCTCTCAAGGTCACTGATATATGCAAGTCATCACACCATAATGAGGACTGGATCTTGTGGATTTGATCCTCTTACTAACTGCAGCATTTTAAAGTGTTTGGTCCTTATTTCTAGTTTCATGGCTGCCTCATAGAGGAATGGACAATAAACTATCTTCAATGACTTTCCTAGATTACATTGCTGAGGCATGTTGAATTAATATACTGTCAAGTGAATTTGAACTCAAGACCTTTCTGTTGGTAGCTGAATATCATACCAAATAAGTTTACTTTCTATTGTCCTTGAAAACTGTTCTCAGTTACTGACGTTGGAAAAATGGCTGAATTCATCAATATATTTATGTACAGGCTCTGCAGGGCAGCATGGACTTCAATCAGAAGGCCTTTTTGATCAATACATCCAAGACTTGAGTTCTACAAGATTGCTAATGGCGCTAAATTCACTGCTACTACAACTGTCAACATCACAGCTTCCACTATAGCCACCACCCCTACCATTGACTGGCACAATGACAACGATGATGATGACGACAACAATGACAACTTATCACCATGACGACGACCACCACTACCTCAGCCAGCACCACTGCCATTGATTGGCACCACTACCACTAATACCACCATTGCCATCAATACCACCACAACCAAAACTGCTACCACCACTGCCATCACCACCACCAGCACAACCTCCATCACCATCATCGTCACCACTACTATTACCATTATTACTACAGCAGCACCACTACTATTGCCACAACCATCATTAACAAAGCTACCATTGCCACCACCATTATAACCACCACTACCACCACCACCACCACCACAACCACCACCACCACCACCATCACTATTGTCTCCGTCACCTGCACACTATAACCATAAGTGTTGCTACTGCTTTATTTATTTGGTAACATAGAAGTACCAATATCTATTTTACAATGTTATTTCACAAACATAGATATAGAACAAGAAATTATTTTCTTCATTGATCTCTTAACTCTGTTTTATTTTGAGTTTTTTTTCTAAGGGTAATCAATGGAAGTATATCAATTGATAGAAGTTAGATGACATTTGTTATGATTCAGTTTATGCTGCTATTATTGTCGTTATTACTATTATTATTATTATTATTATTATTATTGAGTGAGAGAGCAGTGCATGCCATCAAAGTGACACTGGGGTAAAATATACGAAGCCCAGTATACTCATCATGACTACCCGTCTGATAAGGGTACACCAGGCACATGCATCACAACCATATGTGTGCAACATGGTGATCTCATATCAAGATAAAGAGCACATGGCCTTGCAAATGGGGCCCAGTTAGAATTTTCAAAAAATCCCTGAATAAGAGATATTTAAGGATGTTGAACAAAACACCCATGTTTCCAGAAGTGAATTACTCAAACTCCAAAGAATTCCTCTCAACATATGGCTAGGATGCTCCCCCATTACTTCTGCTTTTGATCAGAGATTCACATATCATCAGCCACCAAGGGACATGCTCAACTGGTTAAGATCATTATTATTATCATTATTATTATTATTTTATGTTTGACTTTTGTTTTGCATTTGTACAAGTTGGATCCAAGTCTCACCCAGATACCTAAAGAGACAACAAGTTAGAAGTTCATGTAGGTGTTATGCCTAGGGTACCATATATTTGGATTTGTACATAGTGTTGTTCTAGAGAATGTTTTAGAAACCATAAGAAAATTATGTGTTTGTTTTAAAATTTGAGATCACATAGACAGTATTTTATGTAGGATATGGGCAGTTCCCATGAGCACTATCTTTTGAACTTCAGCCATTTTGGGGTTTCCTGGTATCTGAGCTAGGTAGTAATCAGCCCGTTTTGCTTATTATTATTATTATTATTATTATTATTATTATTATTATCATTATCATTATTATTATGTAGGTGGTGAGTTGGCAGAATCATTAGCACACTGGGTAAAATACCTAGCAGTATTCTGTCCAGTTCTGCTGAGGTTGATTTTGCCTTTCATCCTTTTGGGGTTGATAAAATAAGCACTAGTTGAGCACTAGGGTTGATGTAATTGACTTACTCACTTCACTGAAATCGATGGCCTTGTGACAAAAATTTGAAACCATTATTATTACACTGGTCAACATGATTTTTGGTGCCAAGAAACAAAACATGTTTTTTAGCTAATTTGATGGTGCTGATTCCGAAAATGACCTTAGTTTTTCATGGTTAGCTACCATTTTTGCTGTACTGAAAATGCACATTTCTGGAAAAAAGATCAATTTATGATCCTGGCTGATTGTGAAACTTAGTTAAAAAAGAAACCCATGAATTTTCAGGTAGGCTGTGCAGTTTATGTAAGCCACCTGAAATAAACTTTTTTTTATATGAAAAAATGTGTTTTTGAGTCAAAACTTTTAAATTAGAAGTACCAAATTTTTCTAATTTATTGCCAAAATTCAAATTAACTGATAAAATTTATCAGTAATACACTTTAGTAAACCTGATAATTAAGGTGGCATCAAAAAAATGAAACCCTAAAATCTTCTGTTTGATATTCATAAATTTATCCCATCGCTTTTATCCCTTCAATACGGGAGGAAACCAAGCATATTAAGAGCTTTTGTTTTCACAGATGGAAAAAAAAACTCCAACTAAAGACATCCCAATGTACATGATGAACATCATGAAAATGGTTTCACCATAACATCTGCCCTTCACACGGAATTACGAAGATATGAAGTAGAATCAGTGTAACGACTCTTTCCACCTTTTGTTATTGACAGAGTTTTACGAGTCTTTCTGTTGGACATTAGGAAATATCAAATTACCTAAATGTGAACATGCAAAGTGTAATGTAAATGCTTAACCAAATCATGTTCTTTTTTAATGTTTTTTAGCTGATGACTGGCACAAACTGAATAGATTTTGGGATTGATCTGGTACTGGAAAAGGATTCTGAATTGTTTTACCTGTTTTTTTACTTAATTTTTGAGAGCAATTAAGTTCATTTTTAGTATTCTCGTTTGTGAGAGCAGTTGAGTTTATTTCAGATACTCTCATTTTAAAAATCATCTCTGGCTAATCATTGAGAACATGTTGGTGTTGCCCTGGCAGAGGTTTGTGCTCTCTGAGTGCTCTTGTTATTAGTAGTTTTATTTTTATAACGTGCTTTCACTTCACTACCGAGCGCAGCTCTGTGTGCCTTGGGTATGTGCTGTGGTTTGCTGTGATGCTCTTATGGTTACTGTATTGAAAGTGTTTTGTGTAGAATATGTGCAGTGTCCAGTAGTGCAATTTTCTGTATGTTATATATATTTGTAAGTCCTGGTGTTTTTGTTATGTATTTGTCTGAATATTTTTTTATCATGCCTAAGGCACCTACTATGATAGGAATTGTTTCTGTTTTTAGATTCCACCTTCGAGTTACCTCTATTTCCAGGTCTTTGTATTTTGAAAGTTTCTCCATTTCTTTTAGGAAAACGTTGTCATCTGCTGGTATTGATACATCAAT
>NC_068983.1:73794141-73795335 GCF_001194135.2 Octopus bimaculoides
CTGTTTCTCGCGTTCAGCTCTGTCTTCAGTATTGCTCTCACCCTGCGATAACATTCTCTTCTGATCCTTTCCCTCATCACTGAGTGCTTGATATTGTCCCCTTCAATTACCCCTAGGTATTTGTAGCTCTCCGCTGGTTCTAACTCTTTTATTATTATTATTATTATTATTATTATTATTATTATTATTCTTAGGGTGGTGAGCTAGCAGAATTGGTAGCGCATCATAGTGGCATTTCTTCCAGTTCTTCACATTCTGAGTTCAGTTCCCACTGTAGTCAGCTTTGCCTTTCATCTTTTCAGAGCCAATAAAAATAAAGTACTGGATACTAAGTGTGCTTGACATGTTAAACCAGGTTAAAAACCTGTGCGTAAAATCTTATGGAAACTTTCCACAGTGTTAAGCCAAACCTAAACCAGCCCAAATTTGTAACTTATTGTCATGGAATATTGTCAGATAGACTAATATAGTAAATGTAGCTGAAAAACTTAGATTTTAAATGGAAATTATGGTGATGGTGGTCTTGTCTTATGAACCCAATTGCTTTATACAGCCTTTTATACTACATATTAGAAAATTATTATGCTGTTGTGATAATGATCACACACTCTATTGTCATCATCATCATCATCAGCATTGACATCATTGCCAAAGCCATCACCACCATGGCTGCCACTGCCGCTGCCCCTGCCGCCACCACCACCACCACCATTGTCATTGTTGTTGTCATTATTTCCTCCTCTTCCTCCTCCTCCTCATCATCATCTTCACTGTTATCAATACCTCAAAATAATCTTTTAAAAAATCACAACCCTTTCCTCCCAGCAACAAAGAGAACAAAAATAAAAATCTTCCATTGATGTTTTATTTTCAAATAAAATTTCTTCATCTCTCAAGATGGAGTTGCCTGCAGTCATCTGCTGAAGTTGTCCCGTTCACTTCATACCTTTCCTGCACTTTTCTGTTCCTTTTCTTCTTTTTCCTCTTTCATTGTGTAACTACCATTCCTTCCTATGCAGCTGACTCACCTCACCCTTTTGTTCTTTAAGTTAGAATTAGGCAGCTTGCGTAATGCATCTCATCAAATGATGTGTTGTGAGTGCTATTGATGTTTGTGTTGAAGGGTTGGCTGGATAGATGGATGGATGGATGGATGGATGGATGGATGGGTGGATGGATGGATGGATGGATGGG
>NC_068983.1:73795345-73797956 GCF_001194135.2 Octopus bimaculoides
GGATGGATGGATGGGTGGATGGATGGATGGATGGATGGGTGGATGGATGGATAGATGAATGGGTGGATGGGTAGATTGATGGATGGATGGATGGGTGGGTGGATGGATGGATTGGGTGGCTGGATGGGTAGATAGAATGATAGATGGGTGGATGGATAGATGGATGGATGGATGGGCGGATGGATAGATGAATGGGTGGATGGGTAGATTGATGGATGGATGGGTGGGTGGATGGATGGATGGATGGATTGATGAGTGTATGGATGGATGGGTTGGGTGGCTGGATGGGTGGATAGAATGATAGATGGGTGGATGGATGGGTAGATGGATAGATGGATGGATGAGTGGATGGGTAGATGGATGGATGGATCGATGAGTGTATGGATGGATGGATCGATGAGTGTATGGATGGATGGATGCATAGATGGATCGGTAGATGGATGGGTGGATGGATGGGTGGATGAATGTTTGAGTAGATAGGTAGATAGATGGATGGGTGGATGGATGGATGGGTGGATGGATGGATGGATGGGTGGATGGATGGATGGGTGGATGGATGGGTGGATAGATGGATGGATGCATGAATTGATGGATTGATGGATAGAGAAAAGGAGGGAGAAACAGACTGGAATGAAAGGAAGCACAGATGGATACATGAAAGAATATACTGATGGCTTGATGAACTATGGACAGATAGCAGACACACTTGATGTTTAGATCAGTGATTGTTTGGGGTGGTTTTGACCCCCTTACACCTGGAACCCTGTGTCTAATCCCCATGCACTACCCTCCCACTCACTAACTCCCCCTCCATTCTGAGCAAAAAAAAAAAAGTTACACTTACAGCTGAAGAGTAATATGACTGCAAGCAAATTAATGGACAGCATTAACTGCATCTTCTGTGTCTATGTGTGTTGTTCATTACCGCTTTACAGGGAATCCAGCAGAGATAATGTTTAACCGTTTCCCACTATAGCAGGAATATGGCATGATAGAGTTAAAAGAGAATCTTAATTGTTTGATTTTCATTGATTGGTTGGTTGATTTGTTGTTGTTGCTGGCGGTGGTGGCAATGGTGGTGGTGGTGGTTGCCCTTATTGAATAAATTTATAATTTTAGGTATTCTACAGAGTGTCCACAAGGTCTGGGTATATGGAGTAAATAAAATCATAGCATAAACAATTAAGAAATAATAATTTCTTAAAGTATGTATTAATCTCCATGCGGGTACATGGAGTAAATAAAATCATAACATAAACAATTAAATGTAAGAAATAATAATTTCTTAAAGTATGTATTAATCTCCATGTGGGTACATGGAGTAAATAAAATCATAACTTAAACAATTAAATATAAGAAATAATAATTTCTTAAAGTATGTATTAATCTCCATGTGGGTACATGGAGTAAATAAAATCATAACATAAACAATTAAATATGAGAAATAATAATTTCTTAAAGTATATGTTAATCCCCATGTACCCAAACTTTGTGGACACCCTGTAGTTGTGATCATCTCTTCTTTTTTTTCCAGACAGCTTATCTAAGATGTGACCTTCTGCTCTTTGTAACTTGCAGAAGGTTTGGCTGCTATTATTTTAGCAGGTCTGATGATGACATAGAGGCTCCATCATTGTTATAGTTGAAATTGTTTAGCCGTAGAATAACCCTCTGATCCAAAGCAATGTTTCTCAATCCTTTTGACATTGTGGTGCACTGTATACCAATTAAAAAAAAAAAATTACTGGTCCTTATCACATGGAAAAATTACTTATTTTATTGACCCTGAAAGGATAAATGGTGGGATGATACAAAGGTGTATGCTGCTTTGTCTAAGAGATTCATACTAGAGTGAGCAAGAAAAAGGATGGCATTCAACAACAACTGTTTCTGACTTAGGTACATGGCTAGGAAATTTGGTGGCTAGGGGGTTAATTGATATCATTGATCCCAGTGCTATTCTGATACCTCATTTTATTCCTAGAAGGATTTTGCCTGGCATGCTAATGGCTCTGTCAGCTTGCTGCCTTCATACTACTACTACTACTACTACTACTACTACTACTACTACTACTACTACTACTACTACTACTACTACTTATAATAATAATAATAATAATAATAATAATAATAATAATAATCGTTTCTACTATAGGCACAAGGCCTGAAATTTTGGAGGAGGGAGCTAGTTGATTCCATTGACCCCAGTGTTTCACTGGTACTTAATTCATTGAGCCCGAAAGGATGAAAGGCTAAGTTGACCTCAGTGGAATTTGAACTTAGACTGTAGCAATGGGCGAAATACAGCTAAGCATTTTGTCCAGGTTCTGCCTGCTCGCTGCCTTAATAATAATAATAATAATAATAATAATAATAATAATAACAATAACAATAATAATTATTATCATCACCATCATCATCATCATCGTTTAACGTCCGCTTTCCATGCTAACATGGGTTGGACGATTTGACTGGGGACTGGTGAACCAGGTGGCTACACCAGGCTCCAATCTGATTTGGCAGAATTTCTACAGCTGGATGTGCTTCCTAATGCCAACCATTCCGAATAATAATAATAATAATAATAATAATAATAATAATAATAATAATA
>NC_068983.1:73798327-73798957 GCF_001194135.2 Octopus bimaculoides
TAATAATAATAATAATAATAATAATAATAATAATAATAATAATAATAATAATAATAATAATAATAATAATAATAGTAATAATAATGATCAGTCGGCTGGCTGTGCACAGCTGATACTTTCCATCATATCCAGCAGAATAAGCTGAGTGTTTTCATCAAATAATAACAATGATAATTATTATAATGATCTTTGGCAATGGAGTGTAGTTGTTCTAAGATATAGATGTCTGCCTGTCTTTCAGTTTCTGTGGACTTTCCACATGTTGTTTTAAGTCTTCCACACTTATGACCCACTAAGTTTCATAAATTCAAAATGCTGGAATGTGTTGTATGACATCCACCATTTGCTTCATCTTGGATTATCATTAATTATTGTAATAGGAGTACTCACTAAGAGCACTGCCTGAGCGTGATCGTTGCCAGAGCACCAGCTGCCTGGCTTCGTGCCGGTGGCACATAAATAGCACCATTTGAGCGTGACGGTTACCAACGTTCACTTTCCATGCTAGCATGGGTTGGACGATTTGACTGAGGACTGGTGAAAACCAGATGGCTACACCAGGCTCCAATCTGATTTGGCAGAGTTTCTACAGCTGGATGCCCTTCCTAACGTTCACTTTCCATGCTAGCA
>NC_068983.1:73799318-73800956 GCF_001194135.2 Octopus bimaculoides
CCCATGCTAGCATGGAAAGTGAACGTTAAACGATGATGATGATAATGATGATGATGATGATGATGATGAACAATGTCTATTGCATTTTCTTATTCCAAAATTGTAGGTTATTTGGTTTCTATTTCTAGCAGGTTGTTCATTGCTATTGGCGTTGTTGTTATAGCTGTTGTTTATCACCCTGTTTAGCAGATGTCAACCTCACTCTCTCATCTATGTTCAACTTCAACTCTGTTGTAAAAGCAGATCATGATGGATGAGAATGGAGACAGATGTAATGAATGACCAAGATATCTTTTTACCTCATTTTGCTCTCTACACTTCACTATATGTTACTGCAGCTGCCTTCCCCTCCATTGAACCATGAAGTTTTCTTCTGCAGTGTCCACTGGATCCAGTCTCCACATGCATCAGCAAGCAAGTCCTAATATATTGATTAACCTATAGCTGGGACCCTGACAGGTGCTATTTCTTGGGATTAGAATAGATCTGGGAACAATAGTGGCTAAGAGGTGGTTCCACATTCCTCAAGACTCTGGAATTTCTGGACTAGAACTCTACTACTGGATACTGTAAGTCGTACTTAAGACAAAAAAGAAACTAAATTAAATGTTGCAAGGTATTTTGTCTAATGTTCTAATTGCTAATTTGCTAAATGCAAGCTGGGAAAAGTGGAGATATAGATGCAAGTATGGCTTGTGGTTAAGAAGCTTGCCTTGTAACTAAATGGTTTTGGGTTCAGTCCCACTGCATGGCACATAGCCTTGGACTAACTAATACTTTGTGAGTGAATTTGATTGATGGAAACTGTGTGGAAGTCCATCATATATATATGTATATGTGTGTTTTTGCATGTGTTTTGTGTTTGTTTGCCCTGACTACCTGATAAGCAGTGTTAGTTTGTTTACATCCCTGTAACTCAGTAGTTCAGCAAAAGACACTGATAGAATGAGTACCAAACTTAAAAACGAAGTATAGGGGTCGATTTGTTTGACTAAATTCTTCAAGGCAGTGCCCCAGCATGGACTAGGCCCAATAGGTGAAACAGGTAGAAGCTAAAAGACAAAAATAAAAGACACCTAATTAACTGAGAACCATAATTGCTAGAGAGGAGAGTAATATTCAGTAAAAAGCAACACAACTCCTCTAACAATACCAGGGGTGACTGTAGAACAGGGACAGAAATTATGCAGCACCTATTAACATTTCCTCTAATGCAAGAACCACACTGGTTGGCTGACCTTCAGTAAAGATGCACAGAAATATTGTTCAGTGTTGGTTGCATAAAATTTTACAGAAATGTGAAGTTGACTTAATGATAAGAATATATCACAGAAAGGAAGAAGTTGTGCAATTCGGTTGCAAATAATGGTATTGCTTCTGTGCATGTTGCACCAGTGTCTCATCTTTTTGTTTTTATTTTTCTCCTTTCTGCATTGATTTTTATTACTGCCATACTTCAGTGAGCTAAAATGATAATAATGTCTAGTAGCATACACATTGCATACAATACTGCCAAATGTAGGTCTATAGGTAGGTAGGTATGGACAGATAAATTCTGTGTGTGTATTGAAGAGATGGATTGTAGAGAATATAATGTTAATGCTTCCTTCCTATATATATATATATATATACATACAC
>NC_068983.1:73802422-73802679 GCF_001194135.2 Octopus bimaculoides
CTGGTGTTAGTATGTTTACATCCCTGTAATTAGCGGTTTAGCTAAAGAGAATGATAGAATAAGTCCTAGGCTTAAAAAAAAAAAAGTCCTGGGGTTGATTTGTTCGACCAAAACCCTCCAAGATGGTGCTCCAGCCTGGCCACAGTCGAACGACTGAAACAAGTAAACGAATAAAAGAATATATACATATTTTAACTTTCATTCTCTCCTTCCCCTATTTTCTTTTATTCTCTTTTGCCTTCCTCTTATTTATTCTT
>NC_068983.1:73802689-73804582 GCF_001194135.2 Octopus bimaculoides
TCTCTTTCTTACACCTCACACACACACACACACACACATACACACACACACACACACACTCTCTCTCTCTCTCTCTCTCTCTACTTTATTGTCTCTTTCCTTCTCTTGCTCACTTTACTTCTCTGTACTTCTTTACTGAGGTTACACTGCTCATTCTTTCTTTCTCTCTATCAGAACCTTTTTACTTACCTTTTCCATTTTCTCTAACTCCTCCCCCTCTCACCTTTTCTACTTCTTTCTCTGTCTCTCTTCCTGTGTCTCCTTCCCCCTCTCTCTCTATCTCTATCTTGTCTCACCTTTTTCTTTCCCCACCATATTTGTATATTTGTGTGAGTGTATTTTACGTTTTTTTGTCCTTTTCTTATTCATTTCTCTCTCACTCTCTCTCTTCCTCTCCCCCTCTCTCTATCGCATAAATGTCAGTCTTATTGATTCTCTCACCTTCTCTAACTTAAAAAAAACTCTCATTTCACTATTTTTCCGATCTCTCTATCTTTTACTTATCCATAATCATTTTGTAGGATTTATATTTTTTCTTTCTATTCTTTATGTGTGTGTATGGGTATTTGGCTCTGTGTGATCCAGTGTACCCAGAAAGGCAGTGCTGCAGCATGACCATGTTCCTGGTATTGAAATCATATGAGAATATGTTGTATGTATGTATATGTGTGCGTGTATGTATTTGGAAGATATCAAAAACTTTTCAGCTCTCCACTCAACAGCTGCTGAATGAAGGTAATGACTTTCAGTGCAAGCTGTATGTAAGAAAAAAAAATGGTATGCATGCAGTTTATATCTATTTAATTCACTTACTCAGTAATTTATCAGCCTGGATTCTATAACAAAAAACATTTGACCTAGGTGCTGCATGGTCGAGCTGAACCTGAAACCACAAGGTTGAGAGACAAGTTTCTTAACTACACAGCCATGCTTTCACCTCTGTATCAGTTGATAATATTTTATTCAAAATGTTTGGGACTAGAAGTGTTTTGGATTTTGAATTTTTATTTCTTTTTCTTTGTTTGTCCATGGACAAGATATCTCAAGGATTGCTGGATGGATTCAGATGAAACTTTCAGGGATGTTTGGCTTCATGACTGGCACAAACTGATTAGATTTTGGGATCGATCCAGTACTGGACAAGGATTCTGGATTATTTGTTATATTTATTTTACTTTACATGAAGTATTACGATCTTATGTTCACTTTCAAGTCTTTCTCTGATTATCTCCCTTGAAAGCATGCTCATGGCTTCCATGTAAGTTATGGTGGCATTGCTGTTTCCGAAGTTTTATTTTCATTTCTCTATTATTAATTTTACTTGCATCTCTGTCTTAGTAGAAACTGATGGATAAAGAAATCAAACTACATAAACAAACGGCAGCAAAACCGTTCAGAAATTAAATAATACTAATATATTCAGTAACAGTAATAAATTTAATTTATCCTCGACAATTTTTAGTTTTACCAATTTTGAACATATCGCTCCTGTCTAAAACCTCTTACCTACTTGACAATTGCATTTCTAGCTCTGCCTTGAAGGAAGCTTTACTTCTTGGACTCACGTTTTTGAGTGCAATAATGTTGTTAAACCTTTGTTAACAGTACTGTATGCAGGTCCTTTCTGTTTTCTTTCACGCCTGGATAAATTTTTCCCCATAGACCGCAATGGACCTTAGTAGATAGACTTAAAAAAGCCTTCATAGAGAAAACTGTCCCTGTTCTCACTACAGACAACACACACATAGTATTGCAAACACAGCCTGCACACCCAACTTCATATTCCATGACTACCATTGGGATCGATCAGGTACTGGACAAGGATTCTGGATTATTTTTCTGTTTCTTTCTGACTTAATGTTTGAGAGTGGTTGGGTTCATTTTTAGTATTCT
>NC_068983.1:73804592-73805183 GCF_001194135.2 Octopus bimaculoides
TTAATGTTTGAGAGTGGTTGGGTTCAATTTTAGTATTCTCATTTGCGAGAGCAGTCAAGTTTATTTCAGATATTCTCATTTTAAAAATCATCTCCTGCTAACCATTGAGAAGACATTGGTGTTGCTTTGGTGGAGGTTTGCGCTCTCTGAGTGCTCTTGTTTATATATATACAATACTACAATTAGGTGTCATTTTTGATGGCGCGAGGCCTGCTAGTACTACAGTGTTTTACTCAGTCACATTTGAAGAAACAGAATGACAACCTTTCCCCCCTCTCTTTCTCTTTCTTTCTCTCTCTCTCTCTCTCACACCCATCCACACAGACACACACCCACACTCACAGACGCACACTCACACACATACACATACACTCACACTCACATACAAGTATCTTTTTGCATTACCTTGGGCTGATCAATACTTTGTGAGTGGAATTCAATAGACAGGAACTGTTTGGGATCCTGTTTGTGTGTGTATGTGTGTGTGTATGTATACACACACAGACACAGACACACATACACATGTATATGTATATATATATATATGTGTACCTCCCACACATACACATGTATATGTATATATATATATAT
>NC_068983.1:73805828-73816029 GCF_001194135.2 Octopus bimaculoides
TATATATTTACATGATGATGGTGATAGTGGTGGTGGTGGTGATGATGATGATGATGATGATGATAATGGCTTAAGCCGCTATCTGAGTTTTCTTTTGTGACTGCAATTGCAATTGGAGTTCTCTTAAAGTTGCAATACAAAAACTAACTAGACATGGGCTGTCTTTTTATATGATGTAATCATATAGTAGTAACAACTGAACTGTTAGCCAGAAAAAGATAGATAGATAGATAGAGAGTAAGAGAGAGAGAGATAGAGAGAGAGAGAGAGAGAAGAAAGTGAGAGAGAGGAAAGTGAGGGAGAGGGTGGAAAGAAAGAACTAGGTAATGGGTTGAATTAGCTATATTCCTTCAATCATCATTCATGGTAACTACATGAATACAATATAGCGGATGGCTTAGATACTGACCTACATGTTGACCTAGATATTGACCTAATAATATCAGAAGCTGTCAAAAATTTAGGAATACCTTTTTGATTGCTAAATAGCCTTCAAGAGTTAGGAGGGAAGCTATGGTGATGTAATAACATCAATGTACTATTACGAGAGTTTGTCTTCTATCATGAACCAATGGGGATCCTTTTATGTAGTTATTCGACTTGCTAGAAATAGCAGCCAAATCTCCCATCTTGAATGAAGAAGAATACATTGAATAATGCAATCACTGATATACAAAAAGAAAGGATAATCATATCCGGAATGCTTTCTTCAGGTCTGCTTGATCAGCGGCTAAGCAACAACAGCCAAGACTTGAAGTCAATTTAATTGTCTGCTATGCTTGACTAGCACTTATTTTATCAACTTAGTGAAGATGAAAGGAATAATACTAATAATAATCCTTTCTTATTTTGGAACAAAGCCAATAAATTTGAAAGGTAGGGAAGTCAATTATATTGATCCCAGTGCTCAACTGGTACTTATTTTATTAAGCCTCAAAGGACGAAAGGCAGAGTCAACCTCAGCAAAATTTGAACTTGGAAAGAAAAGATGGTTGAACTACTGCTAAGCATTTTTTTTGATATGCTAACAACTCTGCCAGTTTGCCTCCCTAATAATACTAATAATGATAATGAGAATGGGAATAGTCCCAACTTATGGGTAGTAAGATCTCTTAAGTCATAGTTGACCATCTTTCTAGAGATGGTATCTGGATAACAATACCTGTTGGTGGCTAACCTTAAAACAAGCCTCAATGTTGAGCAAAAATGTACACATGTATTGAATAATAGTGTTAACGAGGCTTGAACAAATGGTGTAGGTCTTTCACCTATCAGGTGCCGTATGGTTGAGCAGCACAGGCCCAGTTATCATCCAGAAACTGCTCATACTCAAAGTCAAAGACAAAGAAAATGGTGGGGACAAAGAAGCAAACTGAACTATAACTAATTGCTGGATCAGAAGTGAACCCAGTAGAAATGGATTCCAAAAATGCTTGAAATCGAAATGGGATGAAATAAGACTCTTTGAGATAAGTGAGCAATGGTTAGCCACTCAAGAAAGAGCAATAAGAACAAATGAGTGACTAAGAGACATGGAAATTGAAGAAATAAAAAGGAAAGTAGAAAACAATGATAATATTGCACCAGTAGATAGTGTGTCTATTGAAGACAGAGAAATAACAATGGGATCTTGTTTCATATATCACTAGACTCACTAATCTCCTCTCAACTTCCAAAATGAGGTATAATCCCTTAATGGCTTTGTGGTTCTAGATGTCCATACAAATCCATCTGACAATATGTTGTTGCCAGTTACTTTCACTTTTCTTCTCAACATCTGCAAAAGTAACGAGAGACCAAGTATCCATATTGGTATCAATATTTCTGGCCATGATCCTTATTATTTCTCTTACTCATGTAGTTTGGCACTCTTCTATGGGAAAACATATACCATATACGTCTTACATTATTTACATTATCTACATTTGACGGATATTCGTCCTCATCTTGTTTGTTGTTAACACGTTTCGGCTGATATACCCTCCAGCCTTCGTCAGGTGTCTTGGGGAAATTTCGAACCTGGGTTCTCATTCCTATCGATGTTACTATTATTATTATTATTATATTATTATTATTATTATTATTATTATTAATCAGGTTGCTGCCGTGAATCGAACTCGGAACCTTGGGGTTAGTAGCCCGCGCTCTTAACCACTATGCCATATGCCGTGGCGTAGTGGTTAAGAGCTCGGGCTACTAACCCCAAGGTTCCGAGTTCGATTCACGGCAGCGACCTGATTAATAATAATAATAATAATAATAATAATAATAATATAATAATAATAATAATAATAGTAACATCGATAGGAATGAGAACCCAGGTTCGAAATTTCCCCAAGACACCTGACGAAGGCTGGAGGGTATATCAGCCGAAACGTTGTGTTAACAACAAACAAGATGAGGACGAATATCCGTCAAATGTAGATAATGTAAATAATGTAAATAATTCCTCATCTCTTAAATATAGAACTGCATATACGTCTTGTCTGTCCTATTGTATCCTCAGTCTTAAATAACAGACACTTACTTTCATGTCCTGCCCCTATCAAGGGAGAATACTACTTACCACACATAAAGTAGAGCTGCCTCTGACTTCTCTTTTGAGGGTTCATGGAAGCCTCTACATTTTGTCAAACAGATCCATGTCTCTAACCTGTTTGCCATATCTGAGAGAAAAATAGAAAATAAAGTGTGATGGTCACACCTGGAATCCCTCTGATCATGTTTTACTCATTTAGAATTAACTTCAGTCTAAATAGCAAGCCTAGGATGAGGTAGCTGAGGTAATATAGAATAAAGTGTTCTTCTATGTAACAAAACACCTGTAATTGATTAGAACCTAGAAATAATTAGTTGATACATTTCAAAACTTTATCCACTTGCTAATTATGATTCTTTTTAACTCCTGCTTAATAACGGTCATTGTTGCTATTATTGTTGTTCAACCTCAGATTAGTCTTGATTAAATGAATCTATAGTCAAAAGTGTTTCGGCCATGACCATCTCATATTTTTTGTAAATAAAGGATTATATTATCAAATGTATCTATCTTTATTTAAGAGGGAAATTTGGCTGTTATTTTGAGTAGGTTTTTTTTGATATGCTAACAATTCTTCCTGTTTGCCTCCCTAATAATGCTAATAATGATAATAATGAGAATGAGAATAGTCCCAACTTATAGGTAGTAAGACCTTAGTTGACCACATAGTGACCACATAGAGATTCCTCTTGCTGGTTTTTCATTAAAATATATGCTGACTTTTCAAGCTGTGTGTATATAGAACTACATTGTCCTATGTATCCTTTTTGAAGACAATAGAATGTAATCTTAAGAAAATTTGGTTGATATTCCTAACAGGTTAGACAATCATACAAAAGCTCCTTCACTGATTCATGCTTAAAATATTATGGAAAAAGGTGCTTTATAATTGGATTTCTCTACCTATTACTGTCTTCCTCTTCTCATTGATTTGTAACTTTTTTCTCTCAAAATATATTCATTCTCTTAATACTGAATGCAATGCTTTTAACTGGATTTAATCCTATAAATCACATTATCATATGCTACTGCTAGTTCCATACCTACATAGACAACATACTGCATGGATAATTAAGCATCTCTATGGCTCTTGAGATTCAGTGGAGAGTAAGTGCTTGACAATATTTAGCACTGAATATTTCTGTGTTAGGTTAGCAACATATTCCAAAGGTCAGACAGTGACTTTGATAACGGACAGATCACAATCAATAAATAAATACTTCCAAAACATGAAATCATGAATCTGTTGTGCTCAATATATCTCGAGATGGATTTCCTCTGAGAAATATTCTATAACAAATATTCACCATGTATTGTTGCTAATAATTACCAAATATCTGATTTTATCAGTCTGTGATCTTGCGTTGCACTTATGTGTCTTCTTTAGTATTTTAGTATGTGCATGTGTGTGTGTGTGTGTGTGAGAAATGAGTGTGCATGAATACATATGTTGAATTTTCTGTGTAAACATGTGATGGAATGATGTCACTTCTTGTGTGTCATTTCACTGTAATATGTTACTGGAAGTAAACATGTGATTGCAAATATGTATCATTCTGTTTACAGTATATGCGTATAGAAACACATGATTGTCTATCTCTGTGTTCATACATATATTGTATGATATTTCTCTGTGTATGAACATTTTTGTATGTATTTGTATATATATGTGTGTGTGTGCATGTATATATGTGTGCATGTATGTGTGTGCATGCGTGCATATGTGTTTGTGTGTGTATATGTATGTGTGTATGTATGTGTGAATGCATGTGCATGTGTATGTGTGTGTGTGCATGTGTGTGTGCATGCATCCATGTTGTGCATGCATGTATGTGTGTGTGTGCATGCAAGCATATGTGAATGTGTGTGTGCATGTGCATGTGTTTGTGTTTGTGTGTGCGTGTGTGTGTGGTGTGTGTGTGCATGTGTGCATACATATGATTGTATGTCATACTGGTTTATAGATAAGTACTTGTGGTTAGTATATCACTTCATGTGATGTTGTAAATATATAGACTACATGTCACTGGATAGATACCACAGTTCATGTGATAACATTCTTGTGACAACATTCACACGTGTTTTTAAAATCTTTTAACCGTTTAGTCATAAGAGGAAGGTCAGAGTACACCATTCTTTACAGGATTTCTTGAGATATTGGAATACAATTAAAATAAGAATCATTTTTAATGTTCTCTGAGTATGTCTGTGAAAACGGTGACATATATTATCACTTCATTTTTTTCAAATTTTTCTTATTCCTTGTCTTCCACTCCTTAATGAAGTCACTATGTAAAATGATTTTTAAACATTTCTTTGTTTATTTTTTTTTTGTCTTTTAGTATTGTAATTGGTTTCAAATTTTGACACAAGGCCAGCAATTTCGGAGGAGGAGTAAGTCAATTACATTGACCCCAGTGTTCAACTGTGGAGGCGCATGGCTTAGTGGTTAGGGTGTTGGACTCATGATGGTAAGATTGTGGTTTCAATTCCTGGACTAGGCGACACATTGTGTTCTTGAGCAATACACTTCATTTCATGTTGCTCCAGTCCACTCAGCTGGCAAAAATGAGTAATCCTGCAGTAGACTGGTGTCCCATCCAGGTGGGGAATTTATGCGCTGTAGAAATCAGGAAACCGGCCCTTATGAGTCAGTATGACTTGAAAAGGTTACCTTTACCTACTTTTACCAATGTTCAACTGGTACTTATTTTATCGATGTTGAAAGGATGAAAGGCACAGTTGATCTTGGTGGCATTTGAACTCAGAATATAAAAACAGATGAAATGCTACTGAGCATTTTGCCCAGCATTGTAACAATTCTGCTAGCTGACCCCCAATTTTCATATTGTAATTTATGATCAATGATTGTCATTAGTTACAGATTTACTATAACTGAACGGCTGTGACCATCAAGGATGTTGTTCAACAAATAGGTGTAGTCATAGGCGTGTGGTAAGAAGTTTGCTTCCCAGCCCCATGATTCCAGGTTCGGTCCCACTGCATGACACCTTAGATAAGTGTCCTCTACTATTTTCCTACAGCTCCAGGCTGACCAAAGCCTTACATGTGGCTTTGGTAGGTGGAAATTGAAAGAAGCCTGTCATATATATATATATATATATATATATATATATATATATATATATATACACATACATTCACACACACACACACACACACACACACACACACACACATATACGCACACATGTGTGTTGTGTGTATGTCTTTGTGTTTGTCCCACCACCACTTGACAACTGATGTTGGTTTGTTTATGTTCTTGTAACTTAGTGGTTTGGCAAAACAGACTGATATAACAAGTACCAGGCTTTAAAAAAATATACTGGGATTGACTCATTCAACTGAAACCCTTCAAAGCAGTGCCCCAGCTTGGCTGTAGTCTAATGACTGAAACATGTAAAAAAATAAAGGACAAAAGATAAATACAATATAAAAATAACGAAAAATAAAAAGACGAGCAAACTAGACATAAAAAAACAAGTTGTGAACTACTCTATAAATCCAAATACCTACCTATCTTTGTCAATCTAAATTTAAGTTCAAAGACACCATTTGTTTTTCTAATGATGTCTGCATCATTCACTGGTTCACTATCCCTCCCTCTCTTCCTCTCTCTATGTATGTCTATATTACTATCATCATCAAGACAGAAAAAAGAACACAGACAAAAAGCTGTAGGTTACTCTTTTTACTCTTTTTACTCTTTTACTTGTTTCAGTCATTTGACTGCGGCCATGCTGGAGCACTGCCTTTTAGTCGAGCAAATCGAACCCAGGACTTATTCTTTGTAAGCCTAGTGCTTATTCTATCAGTCTCTTTTGCCGAACCGCTAAGTTACGGGGATGTAAACACACCAGCATCGGTTGCTCCTTTCAGTTTCCGTCTACCAAATCCACTCACAAGACTTTGGTCGGCCCGAGGCTATAGTAGAAGACACTTTGCCCAAGGTGCCACGCAGTGGGATTGAACCTGGAACCATGTGGTTGGTAAGCAAGCTACTTACCAGACAGCCACTAATTCTGTCTACATGTACTGTGTATAATGCACTCCACCTCTGTTGTACTGTGCCATAGCAGAAAGTCCCCATCCTTTGCTTTCGTTGGCAAGTGAGACAACTTCTCTATTGCTGGTGTCTGGAAAATTGCACAAAAATGCATAGTACATGTTGTACTATGCATAGAGAAAGCATCGGGTTGTGAGATCCCTTTAGTTTTTTTCTTGCTGAGGATTTATCAACCTCTACAGTACTTATACTCTGTGAAGTGACTACTGATGAAGAGGAATATATAACTGTTGAAACCAATCCAAATGACACATACAAGCACCAGTCTTTGCGAGCAGGGACTCCCGATAAGCAGGGACTCTCAATAAGCAGGGACTCCCGATAACAAGTGACTCGGACTGTGAGGACTCATCCAACTTGTGTCATTATAGAAAGCAAATGTGAAATGATGATGATGATGACGACAATGATGATGACGATGATGATGATGATGATGATGATGATGATGATGATTTGGCTATGCAAATACAGTGTGGTCTGTCAATCATCTCAGCTTTGATTGTTCACAGCTGGCACCTAGGTTTCTTATCTTGTTGCTTTTATGACACTGTTTAACTGAGGACCACGACAAAGCTGGTCTTTTTGTGAGATTTTAGGATAAGAGATGCTTGAAGCTCAACATTTTTTCTTGCTTTATCAATTGATCAATTTTGTTTTTGTATCCTTCCAGTAGTTACTGAAATAAATACATACTAATGATATGGATGTTAAATGATGATGATGATGATGATGATGATGATGATGATGATGATGATGATTGTACTAAGACTTGATTTACTCATTGATATTAATTTTCTCTTAATATATATTTATATGTCATTATTAGAGATTATTATTACCACTGAAAATAAAATGGTGAGCTGACTGAAATGTTAGTATGTCGGACAAAAATGCTTACCTGCATTTCTTTCAATTCATCTCATTACATCTTCTTCATCATCATCATCATCATCATCATCATCATCATCATCATCATCATCATCATCATCATCATCATCATCATCGTTTAATGTCCGCTTTCCATGCTGGCATAGGTTGGACAGTTTGACTGAGGTCTGGCAAGCCAGTGGGCTGCACCAAGCTCCAATCTGATCTGGCAATGTTTCTACAGCTGGATGCCCATCCTAATGCCAACCACTCTGAGAGTGTAATGGGTGCTTTTTATGTGCCACCAGCATGGGAGTCAGTCAGGCAGCTCTGGCATTGTCCACATTCAGATGGTGGTTTTTACATTCTACTGGCATGGGAGCCAGTCAGAGGGCATTGGCATTGACCATGTTCAGATGATGCATTTTACATGCCATTGGCATGGAAGCCAGTCAGGTGGTACTAGCCACAGCTACGATTTCGATTTTACTTGACTCAACAGGTCTTCTCAAGCATATTATATCACCTGATGCTTCAGGGGTACTTTTAAATGGGTTGGTCATGCAACACTGGCATTGGCCAAGGCTGCAATTTCACTATATTTACTGGGTCTTCTCAGTCACAGCATACCTCCAAAGGTCTTGGCCCCTTGTCATTGCCTCTGTGTGGCCCAACATTCGAAGGTCATGCTTCAGCATCTCATCCCATGTCTTCCTGGGTCTACCTCTTCCACAGGTTTCTTCCACTGTTAGTGTGTGGCACTTCCTTACACAGCTGTCCTCAACCATATGTAACACATGACCACACCAGTGCAGTTGTCTCTCTTGCACATCACATTTGATGCTTCTTATGTCCAACTTTTCTCTCAGGTGCTTACACTCTGTCACGTATGCACACTGACATTACACATCCAGCGGATCATACTAGCTTCATTTCTTTCAAGTCTATGCATGTCCTCAGCAGTCATAGCCCATGTTTCACTGCCGTGTAGCATGGCAGTTTGCACACATGCATCATACAATCTACCTTACACCCTGGGTAAGAGGTCCTTAGTTGCCAGTAGAGGTAGGAGCTCTCTGAACTTTGCCCAGGCTACTTTTATTCTAGCAGCTATGCTCTCAGAGCATCCACTCCCACTACAGACTTGGTCGCCTAGGTAGCGGAAGCTATCAGCTACTTCTAGTTTTTCCCACTGGCATGTGATGGAATCTGCTTTCTGTACATCTTCAGTGTTCCTTGTTCCTGTGCATCTGACACACAAAAACTATCTTCCCGGTTAATCTTCCTTTGATATTGCTGCACCTCTTATGTGTCCATACCTTACACCGGGTACATGTTATGGAGTTTCTGTCTATGCCTTTTGTACAGATTGAGCAGGACCATCTACCTGAAGGGGTTTGTGATTTATCGGCCTTCCTACTTGCTAGATTTTAAGTTTAAATTCTTCTAAGGTCGATTTTACCTTTCATTTTTCTGAACCAATAAAATAACTACCAGATGAGGACTGGAGTTGATGTAATTGTCTAGCCGCCCACCTTTTCTTAATTTCAGACCTTGTGCTTATGGTAGAAAGGATTATTGATAGGTTGTTCACCCACATAATTTAATTGTTTACATCCTGTCACAAGATCTGTCAGAAGAGTAGTACTTAACATTCCAAATTCAAGTTTCCGTCCAGTTATTGTTGTTTGAGATCTCTCCTTGGTTAATAAATTAGTGAAGTGTGAATAAATTATAAGGAAAATCAATTTAAATTGGGCTGTAAATTACTAAAAATTCCACAGATATCTACTGGTAGAACTGTATGGGTGGAAGTTGACAAGGTGTAATTTGAGCAGCAGGAGCAGGTAGTAATTGAACCATTTATTTGAAGGATAATCAAAACATTTCTGTTGTAACATGAGTGAGCGGATACAAAACTGGAATGATGCTTTGGGACATCACATGGTGCTGGTCAAGACAATGTGTCGTGTTCTTGCTTTCACAGTGCTGTCAGTTCTTGAAGTGAAAGGCTCCAACAACTTGTAGTTGACTAGGACTGTTACATACAAAGGGCTTCTGTATATGATAAACACATATACACACCACACACACAAACAAATACATACACACAGAAATACACACACACATGATGGGTGGGCATCTGTACATTTCCTATTTGCCTATTTTCACTCACGTAGCATTGATCAACCTGAGGCATATAGTAGAAGACATTTATCCAAAATGCCATGGAGATGGATTGAACCCAACACCATTTGGTAGTGAAGCAGACTTCTTACCCATAGAACTATGCTTGCTGCAAAGATATTTATTCATAATCCTTGCTGTATTGGTACTTTAGTAACTGATATTAGGTGGTGTTTTTTTTATTCCTTTACACAATAAATATTTTCAAAATTTTAATCACCACATACATCATCATCGTTTAAAGTCCGCTTTCCATGCTAGCATGGGTTGGACGATTTGACTGAGGACTGGTGAAACCAGATGGCTACACCAGGCTCCAATCTAATTTGGCAGAGTTTCTACAGCTGGATGCCCTTCCTAACGCCAACCACTCCAAGAGTGTAGTGGGTGCTTTTACATGCCACCGGCACGAAGGCCAGTCAGGCGGTACTGGCAACAGCCACACTCAAAATGGTGTATTTTATGTGCCACCTGCACAGGAGTCAGTCCAGTGGCACTGGCAACGATCTCGCTCGGATGTC
>NC_068983.1:73816039-73817320 GCF_001194135.2 Octopus bimaculoides
GGCAGAGTTTCTACAGCTGGATGCCCTTCCTAACGCCAACCACTCCAAGAGTGTAGTGGGTGCTTTTACATGCCACCGGCACGAAGGCCAGTCAGGCGGTACTGGCAACAGCCACACTCAAAATGGTGTATTTTATGTGCCACCTGCACAGGAGTCAGTCCAGTGGCACTGGCAACGATCTCGCTCGGATGTCTTTACATGTGCCACCGGCACAAGTGCCAGTAAGGCGACGCTGGGCACAGGTGCCATCACGATTCCGCTTTTGCTTGCCCCAACAGGTCTTCGCAAGCCGAGTTTCATGTCCAATAAAGGAGACAACGTTGGCATGAGTGCCAGTCGTCGAATTTAGTTCGATTCCATCTAACCATTTCTCTTCACATTGTTATGTAATTCTCCCTCTCTGTCCTCGCTGCCCACTCACCCAGTCCAATCCTCTCTATCACTTTACCTATATCTACCCCTACCACTGTACCTTGATGGTATATCTTGACGCAAACCCATCATCTTTTCTCTCTCTCTCTCTCAATCTGTCCACCTTCAGTCTTTCTCTCCCCTCTTTATCAACTGGGGCATCCTTGTAATTCTTGTACAGCAAGACACCTATCTCTGTCTCTCTGTTATTTTAATCTCTCAACTGGCACAAAACCACTTCCCTCAATAATACTGCTTTCCTGTTCCAGTTGAGGAGACTTTGTCTTGCCAGTTACTTGGTGACCCCATGGGTGTTGGTGCAAAAAAAAAAAAAGAAAAAGAAAGAAAAAAAAGCATCCAGCACACTCTGCAAAGTGATTAATGTTAGGAAGGGTATCCAGCCTTAGAAAGGAAGCCAAAACAAACAATAGAGCTCAGCACAGCCCCCTGGCTTGCCAACGCTTGTCAAACCACTAGTCCCATGCCAGTATGGAAAACAGACTTTAAATGATGGTGGTGACGATGATGATGATGATGATGAGGATGATGATGATGATGATGATGATGATGATGATGATGATGATGACGACAATGATGCCAATGATCTGAATATGATATAATCATCTGTTTTATTTAACTTGTGAAACTTATCTTAATTACCAGAAATAAAACCAAGTGACTCACCCACCCACCCAAATATCTACTAATCTTCTGGTTTCACCAAAGTCATTTTCTTCAGTTTTCTTTTTTTTTTTTTTCTTTATGACGTTTATCCTCCGCCTTTTAGCTGCTGCTATGAAGGAAGTTTCTTCAATATTCACTTGTTATGTGACCTTTTAAACACGCACACACACACACACACACACACAC
>NC_068983.1:73818108-73818710 GCF_001194135.2 Octopus bimaculoides
GACTCTCGCTGTGTATCTAAATATTCATATATATGTGTTTATGTATGTACATGTATGTGATTGTATGTGTGTAAGTGAGAGGGGGAGAGAGAGTGAGAGGGAGAGAGAGAGAAGGGATGAAAGAAAGAAACTGTGTGGTCGGGTGTGTGAATTTGTGTGAATGTGTGTGTGTGTGTGTGTATCATTGTTTTATAATGTGAACATTAAAAAATTGCTTGCTGTGTGTGTGTGTGTGTGTGTGTGTGTGTGTGTGTGTAGCTCTTTGTATCACTATGTAAATCTCTAAACTATGAGTTAGCAGATGTGTATGACTTAGTGTGTGTATGTGTGTGTGCGTGTATATGCGTGTGTGTGTGTGTGTGCATGCATGTGAGACTTGAGTGCGTGCAAAACTGTTTCACTGTGTAGACATCTAAATATTAGTTTGTGAGTGGTATGTGTGAGTGTGTGTATGTGTATGTGTGAGTGAATGTGTGTGTGTGTGTGTGTAGAACTGTTTTATTGTGCAACTTTCTAAATATTAGTGTGTATTCACATATCTGTGCATGTCTATGTACCTGTATGTGAGTGTATCTGTATATGTGTGTGCGTGTGTGTTTGTG
>NC_068983.1:73818720-73819534 GCF_001194135.2 Octopus bimaculoides
ATATATATATATATATATATATATAATATGTAAGGATATAAGTATATATATAAATGTGTGTGTGTGTATATATATATATCTGTGTATATATATACACACACATACGCATATATGTATATATATATATATGTGTGTGAGTATATATACATATATATATATATATATGTATATTTATATATATGCATGCACACGTTTATGCACTCATTCATTCACACCAATTTCTTCATATATACAGGCCCATGCATGCACTTTCACATATGCACTTGCAAATGCTATCACACTCACATACACATACATATATACACACACACATATGCACACAATAAACCACCACACTGTGGTAGCAGACAAACACAGCATACTTCCCTTATAATCACATACATACATACATACTTAGATGCACACTTGTACACTCACACACACTTATTTGCACTTGTAGACACATGCACTTTCATGCTGCCTTTCACGAATGTACCAACACTTAAATACACTAACATAGATGTATACACTCTTGCACATATACACTCACCCTGAGAAAGAAGTATATAAATATGGTCTGTTCAACATAATTTTTAATTGTTACAGTGACCTGGGACTCTCGCTGTGTATCTAAATATTCATATATATGTGTTTATGTATGTACATGTATGTGATTGTATGTGTGTAAGTGAGAGGGGGAGAGAGAGTGAGAGGGAGAGAGAGAGAAGGGATGAAAGAAAGAAACTGTGTGGTCGGGTGTGTGAATTTGTGTGAATGTGTGTGTGTGTGTGTGTATCATTGTTTTATAATGTGAACATTAAAAAATTGCTTGCTG
>NC_068983.1:73819893-73820862 GCF_001194135.2 Octopus bimaculoides
AGAGAGTGAGAGGGAGAGAGAGAGAAGGGATGAAAGAAAGAAACTGTGTGGTCGGGTGTGTGAATTTGTGTGAATGTGTGTGTGTGTGTGTGTAGAACTGTTTTATTGTGCAACTTTCTAAATATTAGTGTGTATTCACATATCTGTGCATGTCTATGTACCTGTATGTGAGTGTATCTGTATATGTGTGTGCGTGTGTGTTTGTGTCCACATGCGTGAATGTGTATATGTGTGTGTGAGTATATGTAGGTAACCACTTTATCTATAGGTTTGAATGTAATTGGATATCTGTGTTCGTGAGTGTGTTTTTCTATCTCGTATATACATATGTATATTAAGTCGGTGACTGGTTGAGTATACATGTGTGTGGCGAAACAATATGTAGGTTTTTGTGTATAAGTACAATATGACAGTGTGTATGCATATATAGATTTCTATGTGTGAACACACTAATATATGTGTTTATGTGTGTATATGTGCTTATGAAAATGTGATATTTTGCACACACGTGAACATGATGTGTGTGTTTGTATATGCCATTGCGCAAATATGATATATTGTGTGATTGTATATAATATTGTATATGTATGATATTTTGTGTGTGAAATTTACCTTTCACTTGTTTCAGTTATTAGACTGTGGCCATACTGGGGTACCACCTAGAACAGATTTTAGTTGAATAAGCCTGGTACTTATTCTATCGGTTTCTTTTGCCAATCTGCTGAGTTACAGGGACATAAACACACCAACATTGGTTATCAAGCAGTGCTAGGGAGACACGAATACACAAAGACACATGCATCATCATCATCATCATCATCATCATCATCATCATCATCATTTAATGTCTGCTCTCCATGCTGGCATGGGTTAGATGGTTTGCCCGGAACTGGTCAACTGGAGAACTGCACCAGGTTCCAGTCTGATTTGGCATGTTTTCTACAGCTGGATGCTCTTCCTAATGCATAT
>NC_068983.1:73821244-73824604 GCF_001194135.2 Octopus bimaculoides
TATATATATATATATATATATATATATATATATATACGTGGCACGTAAAAGCACCCATTACACTCTCAGAATGGTTGGCGTTAGGAAGGACATCCAGCTGTAGAAACCATGTCAAATCAGACTGGAGCCTAGTGTAGCCATCTGGTTCACCGGTCCTCAGTCAAATCGTCCAACCCATGCTAGCATGGAAAGCGGACATTAAACGATGATGATGATGATGATGATGTATATATGTATATATATGACAGGCTGCTTTCAGTTTCTGTTTATTTAATCTACTCACAAGGCTTTGGCTGGCCCAGGGCTATAGTTGAAGACAGTTGCCTAAAGTGCTGTGCAGTGGAACTGAACTCGGGACCATGTGGTTGGAAGGCAAACTTCTTACTGCACAGCCACACGTGCTCCTATGCCACTCCTGTGCCAATATTGTGTGTATGATTGTGTAAAATATGGTGTGTTTAACTTATTCTCATGTCTGCATATTGTCTGGGGAGCAGTGTGAGTGAGTATGTGTGCCTGTGTAGAAGAGACTGTCTGTAATATAATAGCCATATATGATATTCCTGTGTTCTTTTACTTGTTTTGGTCATTTTGGCTGCAGTCATGCTGGAGCATTGCTTTTTTAGCCAAAGAAATCGACGCCAGGACTTATTCTTTGTAAGCACGGTACTTATTCTATTAGTGTCTTTTGCTGAACTTCTAAGTTACAGGGATGTAAACACATCAACATTGGTTGTCAAGCGATGGTGGAGGGGGGACAAGCACAAACACACACACACACACACACACATAGATATATACATATATTTGATTTAGCAATCAACAAATCGGCATGCTTGATCACTAAATCCACAATTTTTATTAATTTTCTCTCTGTTTATTTTCTCTTATTCCTTTCTGTCGAAGAGCGTAGGCTCAAAACATAAAAGACTTTCTCACTTTCTTGTTGTTCATACACGTGTCTTCCTCTTTTGTTTTTGTGTAAATCTTAACTCTCTCTCTCTCTCTCTCTCTCTCTCTCTCTCTATATATATATATATATATACATATATATATATACGACGGGCTTCTTTCAGTTTCTTTTTTTATTTAGTTTAAAAAATTTTTTTTTTTATTGCTCACAAGGGGCTAAACATAGAGAGGACAAACAAAGACAGACAAAGAGAATAAGTCAATTACATCAACCCCAGTGCATAACTGGTACTTAATTTATCGACCCCGAAAGGATGAAAGGCAAAGTCAACCTTGGTGGAATTTGAACTCAGAACGTAACGACAGACAAAATACCACTAAGCATTTTGCCCGGCATGCTAACGTTTCTACCAACTCACCACCTTTCAGTTTCTGTCTACCAAATCCACTCACAAGGCTTTGGTCGGCCCAAAGCTATAGTAGAAGACCCTTGCCCAAAGTGTCACACAGTGGGACTGAACGCAGAGTGAATTATTGTAATGAGAGTAGAGAGAATAAAAGTAATTATAGTTACAATGAATGGATTATAAGCAGTGACAATGAACGGATTATAACCAACCCTTTTGTTACCATATCTCTGTTGAAATACACTCTCTTTTTTTCAATTGATTTTGAAAATAATAAAGAATTTAGTAAAACGGCTTCGTCATTATTATGCTAGTGTTTTGAATATAAATTGACATGAAATTTTGATAGAAAGTTTATATTTAGACTGCTTGAAAATGGGAAGTTTCAAAACTATGGGTAATCTCAGTGGAGTTGATATGAAAAGGGTTAAATAGATACTATAATGGGAGCATAGGACAGTGTTTCTCATAAGGACAACTTGGGAGGAATTGAAGAGGGCACAAGATAAATTGCAATCTTTTATTATTTATTTGTTTCTCTCATTGGATTATGGACATGTGGAGGCATCACCTTGAAAGGTTTTAGTCAAACAGATTGACCCCCCAGCATTTATTGACCTCTGTTGTCAAACTGCTAAGTTACAGGGATGTAAACAAACTAACATTAGTTGTTAAGTGGTGGTATAAGGGAACAACCATAGACACAAAAACACATCTGCACACACATAATGTGCTACCACAGTTTCCATCTACCGAAAACACTCACAAGGTATTTGTTGGCCTGAAGCTATAGTAGAAGATACTTGCTTAAGATGTCACTTGGTAAGATTGAACCTGAAACCACATAGTGGTAAAGTGAGCTTCTTAAATAAAAAGCCATATTTACACAATGTTTAATTAACTTAAAATGGTTTTAAACTTTTTAAACTTGTCCAATTCCATAGCAAAAAAAAAATAATAATAATAATATGGATGCAGAATCATTTGTTTTTATTTATAAAGAGGGAAGAGTTAAAAATTTGATTAACATTTTGTGAAGGAGGGGTGTATCTATTATTTAATAGTTTGTGAACCATTTGTTGGCTGTTATAAATTAGCATGGAAGCATGGGTGATATGAAATACCATAACTTCCAACATAGAGGTCACATTTTGCAGACCTAGATAGACAGTTACAAAAAGCAAAAAAACAAAAACAAAAAAGGAGGTCAAAATGATTTTGGAAGACCAGAAATTCTATGTAAAATGCAATAGGATTTGGAAAGATAATGAATAATGAATAATGAATTTGGAAAGATAATGAATAATGAATAATGAATTTGGAAAAATAATGAATAATGAATAATGAAAATATTCTAACAAGAAGGCTTCAACATGATTGTTCAGCCTGTTAAAGCAGTGGTTCTCAACCATTTTTAGTCAATAGACCTCTTTGATTTCTATTTTACTCAGATGGGTCCTCGTAGCTATTTGATGTTGAAAAATTCTATTTTACTTTTATAATTAAATATTATTAGGAATTGTACAAAAAGAAAAAAAGAAAAATTGTTAAAATATTCTATCTATTGTAGAAGTTGTTGTTGTTGGCACTCCGTCGCTTATGATGTCGAGGGTTCCAGTTGATCCGATCAACGGAACAGCCTGCTCATGAAATTAACGTGCAAGTGGCTGAGCACTCCACAGACACGTGTACCCTTAATGTAGTTCTCGGGGATATTCAGCATGACACAGTGTGACAAGGCTGACCCTTTGAATTACAGGCACAACAGAAACAGGAAGTAAGAGAAAGTTGTGGTGAAAGAGTACAGCAGGGTTCGCCACCGTCCCCTGCTGGAGCCTCATGGAGCTTTAGGTGTTTTTGCTCAATAAACACTTACAATGCCCGGTCTGGGAATTGAAACCGCAATCCTATGACCATGAGTCCGCTGCCCTAACCACTGGGCCATTGCGTCTCCATTGTAGAAGTATAACCAATTTATTGCACATAATTTTTAACAACAAAATCTTATATGGACACCCCAAGGGCCATGTGAACTCCCGAT
>NC_068983.1:73824955-73825551 GCF_001194135.2 Octopus bimaculoides
ACACACACACACACACACACACACACACACACACACACACACACACACATGCCTGTTCTCATTTTCACTGCATTTAGAACCCTGTACCAATTAGGCATTTAATCTTTCTTCCTCTTTTCAAATGAGGGTACATTTGGGGATCATCATCGTCATCGTCATCATTGTCATTGTCGAAATAGTCATTGTCGTCGTCATCATCATCGTCGTCGACATCACCGTCATCATCATTTAACGTTCGTTTTCTATGCTGGCATGGGTTGGACATCACCAACCGAATTAAATCTTGCTAGTTTCCATCTAGAAGAGACTGCTAGGTTGTAAAACAACAACAAAAAAAAACCAACCAAACAACAAAAATACTAAGAAACAACTTTGAAGCAGTCTATTGAGTTTGCTTTAATGACAGATAAATATTAACAAATTATTTCATAGCAAAAACCAAGTGATACAATCATTTGTTTCCTTCCTCCTTCAGCTTCACTGCGCCTGTCTGCCTCTCTTTCCCTCTCTGTATATCCATTTGTATATCACCCCACATCATTCTCCCCCTATCTCTCTCTCTCTCTCTCTCTCTCTCTCTCTCTCTCTCTCTCTCT
>NC_068983.1:73826311-73830196 GCF_001194135.2 Octopus bimaculoides
TATTGTATCGGTCTCTTTTGCCGAACCGCTAACTTATGGGGACGTAAACACACCAGCATCGGTTGTCAAGCGATGTTGGGGAGGGGACAAACACAGACACACAAACATATACACACACACACATATATGACGGGCTTCTTTCAGTTTCCGTCTACCAAATCCACTCACAAAGCTTTGGTCAGCCCGAGGCTATAGTAGAAGACACTTGCCCAAGGTGCCACACAGTGGGACTGAACCCGGAACCATGTGGTTGGTAAACAAGCTACTTACCACACAACCACACGTCTAAGTTACACTGTGGCACACCTAGCACCATCTCATGACACACCAGTGTGCCATGGCATACTGGTTATAGAGCACTGCAGTAAAGTAGTAGGTTCATGTGTCTGTTAATATCAGATTTATATATTATAAATGTAGACATGTGTGCTTGCAAACTGGCTTGTATTTATATTTGCCAGTGTGGAGAAAGTGGGTTCTCTCATGAAAATGATTGGATTCACTAATTGGGGTTTATTAGATCAATAACTCATGGTGTAAGTTGCTTTGCCAGTTGATTTAGAATCAAAGAAAATAAATTTCAGAGGAGACTTGTGTAAATATGATATGATTATGCACCTCTACTACCTCTGTTAGTAATGAAGGGCCTCCCCCTCAAAGTGAAAGGCAGATTGTACGATGCCTGTGTATAAACAGCTATGCTACATGGCAGTAAGGATATGTGAAAACTTGAAAGAAATGAAACCAGTATGCTCCACTAGATGGGTAATGTCAGTGTGCATATATGACAGAGTGTATATATGACAGAGTGTATATATGACAGAGTGTATATATGATAGAGTGTATGAGAGAAAAACTAAGTATACAAGTATACAAGGCAGCAAGCTGGCAGAAACGTTAGAATGCTGGGTGAAATGCTCAGTGGTATTTCTTCTGTCGATACGTTCTGAGTTCAAATTCCGCCGAGGTCGATTTTGCCTTTCATCCTTTCGGGGTCGATTAAATAAGTACCAGTTACGCACTGGTGTCGATATAATCGATTTAATCCATTTGTCTGTCCTTGTTTGTCCCCTCTGTGTGTAGTCCCTTGAGGGCAGTAAAGAAATAAGAAAAACTAGGTATACAAGGCATCAGATGTAGTGTGCAAGAGAGAACACTGCACTGGTGTGACCATGTAATGCATATGAATGAAGATAGTTGCATCAAGAGGTGCCAATCTCTAATTGTAGAGGGAACATTTGGAAGTGGTAGACCCAGGAAGATGTGGGATGAAGTAGTGAGAAAGTATTTACAGGCATTGGGACTGACAGCAGGGATGACAGGGGACCAAGACTCCTGGTAGTTTGCTGTGCTTGAAAAGACATGTCAAGTTAAGTAAAAGCATGCTGGCCTTGCGTACAGGCTCGTCTCCTGCAACACTCTCTAGCTGAGCATCCCTAATCTTGCAGGCTTGTAGGTGCTGGTGTCACATAAAAAGCACCTGTGCTGGTGCTGCAAAAAGCACCCAGTACACTCTCTAAAGTGGTTGGGGTTAGGAAGGGCATCCAGCTGTAGAAACCGTGCCAAAACAGACATGAAGCTCTTCAGCCAGTCAGCTCCTGTGAAACTGTCCAACCCATGCCAACATGGAAAACAGACGTTAAATGATGATGATGATGGTATGTACCGTCTGGCACATGGCTTTAAAATACAAAATTTGTTTCTTCTTTGATTTTTTTTGTGCATAGATTTGAATGGCTCCATGAGTTACACATTTCCTAGTACCTACTGATTTCCTTTTTTTTTCTTTTACTCTTTTACTTGTTTCAGTCATTTGACTGCGGCCATGCTGGAGCACCGCCTTTAGTCGAGCAAATTGACCCCAGGACTTATTCTTTGTAAGCCTAGTACTTATTCTATCGGTCTCTTTTGCCAAACTGATAAGTTACGGGGATGTAAACACACCAGCATCGGTTGTCAAGCGAAGTTGGGGGTAGAAACACAGACACAAACATTTACACACGCGTACATATATATATACATATATATGACAGACTTCTTTCAGTTTCCGTCTACCAAATCCACTCACAAGGCTTTGGTCGGCCCGAGGCTATAGTAGAAGACACTTGCCCAAGGTGCCACGCAGTAGGACTGAACCCAGAACCATGTGGTTGGTAAGCAAGCTACTTATCACACAGCCACTCGTGTTACTTATTCAAACATTTCTTCTCCAATTATGGCCATATGCAAAGCTGACACTGCCAACATACTTTGTCACATTCTGTGAAAATTGTTCAATATCTTTCTCAAGTCTCTCACAGGTTTTTCCAAAATACCAAATTCTCTTGGTTCAACACAGTTATTTGTTACCTCAAACAACTTCAGTAACTTTTAGTTCAAATGTTGCTGTATACTTTTTTTTTCTCACAGAACGATGTAGAATTTTAACACTTAAACTACCCAACTGTATTCTGTAAATGCTATGTAAGAAATAGGAATTAGCATCAGCTCTCCTGCCAAATGAGGCAGTGACCTGACTTTGTCTTGACTTTTATATAGTCACCTTGATCACAGTAACTTGCTTTTCATCACTTATCTAACAACACTAGTTACACTGTTTCTACATCCACAGGCTGGAAGCTGACGAAGCATTGCATACTAGTAAATACCACCCATTCAGAGATATAGTAATTATAGTGAATTACATGGCTAAACACATTTGGTTTATATCTTATGTTAGTAAGAGTAGAGGGATTTAATTTGTATCACACTAATTATACTATAATAATTGTAGTTCTTTGATAATGAACTCGAGAAATCTGTAACCTAATGTTTGTGTGGACTGTACATCAGAACACACAATAATGTGGGAAAAATGAATTTTCTTACTGTAACATTTATACATAGGAGAATCCTCTGATTAGCAAATGTTGATCTTTTATCTGTGAAAAACATGAGCCAGCTTTTATATGGGACACATAAGGAATGCCTGGTTTTTTAGTGCTTACACAGGTTACCTTTTATGTGCAATTGACTTTTGAGTAAATGCAATACCAATCAAAGTGGTGGATTTTACTAAAACTCTTCAAAACTGAAATCAATAAAGAGAAAAGAATTGTCTTTTAATGTTTATTAATGTAATTGCAGATTTGTGCTTCTAGGTTAAAGCTAAGTTTTCTAAGATATCATTCTGCTTTTAGATTTTTCTAATCAACCTTCTTCCTTGATCTTATTGGAGCTACAAATTTAAATCAAAATTTGTTTTTGTTTGAATTTATCACTGATTAAAACTTCAGCAATATCCACTGAATTTCAATTGCTGTAAGCAGTTAGAATTGATGAAGCTGTGGACATTATAGTCTGAGTTCTTGAGCCAAAGGGAGTAGGGGTCTCTATATAGTTGTTTGATCTACAAAAATGGTAAGCAAATCATCCTCAGACCACATTCTACTGTGTTAAATAAGCAAAAGACACATTGAATAATGTAGTCTGCCATATCACTGAAAAGAGGCTCATTTCAAGTATAATGCCTTTAATTAGAAGTTGACTTCATAAGGTTCAATGTGAGACTTAACAAGAAAAAGTAAAATAACAAAACCCTGAGTTCAAATCTTGCTGAGGTTAACTATGGTTTTTATCACCCTGGGCATAGATCAAGTACTAACAATACATTTATGGTCAGTCGTTATAATCAACTACATCCTTGTCCCTAAATGCTTAGACTTACACTAATGTAAGAAACAATATTATTTCTTTCAGCACTGTCATGTTCTTCCCATATCGCACATTTCTGGCAATATCATCTAGCTATAAAATCTATTCAGGATATCCTTTAATTCTTCTTCTTCTTCTTCTTCTTCTTCTTCTTCTTCTTCTTCTTCTTCTTCTTCTCCTCCTCCTCCTCCT